>NW_006160147.1:6065959-6089948 GCF_000334495.1 Tupaia belangeri chinensis
AACAGACTCCTGTATGGGGTGTTCATCGTGTCTGGGTCCTTCACTTACATCTGTGAACACGCTCTAGGCAAATTCCTTGCAATAAACAGTTCCCAAGCCTCCTGCAATTGAACAAGTTAGCTATTATCTGTTTTTGTTTTGTTTTTTAGAGAGATTTTTGCTATAGGATGTGTGGAGGTCACCAGAGAGAGAGAGAGAAAGCAAGAAATCATCCCCCAGGGGTGATGGCCATGCCACAATCCCTTATCCTCCATTCTCTCTGGATCTTAGGCAAGCACACACATGCACCTGGCATGGATTTTAAGTGGCCTGGTCCAGGACTCAAACCATGGTCAACTACATGGGAGTCCAGTGACAAAACCATTACGCCACATCTGTTGGTCCCAAGCTGGCTATTCATTTTAAGAGTCATTTCTGAGATTTTCTTGGAGAGAGGGAGCCAACCTCATAGATGTACCTAAGAGTTTACCAAGCCGCTTTTCCAGAAGGCGAATGTGGGTGAGGGCAGACCTTTGCTGGGCGCCAGGGGAGAGTACCAGAACTCCACGTCTGTGTAGGAAACTGCAGAAACTGTCATGGGGCAGACAAAGTGACCACTTTCTTCACCCCAGTATCTCCCTGGGTTCTGCAGAAAGGAAAGTCTTCAAGACTCTACAGCCAGGCTCTACAGCCAGGCTCTACTCATCCTCATTAGTTTCTTTACTCATGACAGATCACATGTGTGCACTTGCACATGAGAGCGGGAGGTGGGCACCCTCCACAAGGTACAGTCACACTGGGATGTCCTTCCTTCAGTCTCCCAGCCCACCAGTTCTCGGACACTCGCATGGATCCTGGTGAGTTTCAGGCCAAGGATGCAAACTGCAGTCGCCAAGTGGAGCCAGTCTTCTTTCAAACAGCATGTTACCACTGCACCACAGGGCCAGCCCAACTCTTACTTCTTAACTGCAACCTTTTTGTCTTCTTAATCCAGCATCTAGTGCCAAGTGTGACTCTCAGATGGCACTCAGTGAGCATGGGTTCCATTGATTGAAGGCTGATTCTCCAGCATGGGACTCAGAGACAGCTCCACTCTCATTTGAGCTGAGCGTCTGTCACATGCTACCAAGTCTTTACAACTATCGATGTCCATGTCAGAATATTCCCCTGAACACACACAGCAATGGGTTCTTCTGGGGAATCTTTGGTGTCCAGCAGTTATAACTCACCATGCTGAGTTGTATGATGTTTAGATGAAGGATACTACTCAAGTTTCCCAATGGATCTTGATCAACTTTTATTATTTATTTATTTATTTATTTTTGAGAGATGTTTGCTATAGGGCATGCACTCACCAGAGACAGAAAGCTAGAAATCATTGCCCCCAGGGGGAAACAGTCATGCCACAATGCCTTCTCTTCCAGTCTCTTCTTGGGATGTTGGGCATGCATGCATATGCACCTGGCATTGAGTTTTAAGAAGCCGGGTCCAGGACTCAAACCACAGTTGACTACGTGGGAGTCCAATGACATAACCATTACACCATCTGCTAGCCCCACATGATTCAAGACTCTTCATTGTATTTCAAGGCCATACTCAAGTCCAAGATCTCCATGAAGCATTAGTAAGATTCTTTGGATGAGGCTATTCTCTATTGCTGCTTCGCCTATTGCTAGTCCCAGCACCTCACTCAGGGCCTAGCATTTAATAAATCTGGCTGTTTCAAGCTATTCTTCCCCTCACCTCATGGTTTGGCCTGTATCATCACCACTTGTAGAAAATTTTTTGTGAGGTCAGCAATGATGTCATACAGATCTGAGTTCAAGTCTTGGCTCCATCACTATCTGCCAATTACAGAGTTCTTTCCTCAGATCTCACCTTGATTTGAAGCTGCCCATCACTTCCTTACCTCCTGTTGTAAGGACCTGGAGCTATCCTGAGACCACCTTACCTGTATCTTTCATGACTGTTCCCACCTGCACCAACCTCAGGGCTCTAGTCCAAGTGTTCAACCCCGAGCCCCAAGAGTACCTTTAGACCAGTAGCCTCATCTCTCACCCCCAGAGGTGATTCCCAGCCTTTAGTCCTTAGTCTTCTTGGAATACCCTCTGGACAACCCACTTGGGCATCCCACTGTCAACTCGTGTTCAATATAATTAAGATTCATTCAACAATTATTTGATAAAAGCTGGGTTCACTCTAGTCATTAAGGGAAACTCAAGTATCTACCAGTGGACCAATGGATAAGCAAAAGGGGATATAACCATACAAAGAAATATTAGCCTACCTTAAAAGGGAAGAAAACTCTGACACATGCTATGACATGGATGAACCTTGAGGACATTACACCGTGTGAAATACACTGGTCACAAAAAGGCAAATACTGTATGATTTCACTTGTAGGAAGCTCCTGGAATAGTCAGTAAACACAGAGAGTAGAAGGATGGCTACCAAGATTTCTGAATGGGGGAAATGGGAAGCTGCTGTTGACTAGGTACTAAGTTTCCATTTTGTGAGTTGAAAAGAAGCCCAGAGATGGGTGGTAGTGGTAACTGCACCATGATGTGAAGATACCTAATATTCCTGAGCAGTACATGAAAAAAGGTTAAGACAGTAAATTTTATGTGTATCTTACCACAATAGAAAAAAAATTTAAGTCCTTGCCCCCTGTGGCTTTTCTATATTAAGTTTCAATAAAAATGAAAAAGACTTCATCTTCATGGAAACCACATCCTAGAGTCAGGACTGTGCATCATCTAAGCAGCTTCCTTCTCCAAACCCCCATCCCCTGTGCCACCTGCCCTTCTTTCTCCATGATGGGTTGCATGCACTGATTCTTCCTCCCCCAAACCACATCTCTATACCCTTCCTCCTTAAGGCTTGCACCTCTGTCCTTCCTTCCTTTTTCCCAGTATCACAATTCACATCAACTCTTTACTTTTTTATTTAAAAAAAAAAAAAAGAAGAGGAAGTGGGGAAAACTCTGCCATGCCTGGCCTTGGTGCTGGCCTTACCACCTACCACTTGCTGAATAACCTCTCACTTAAGCTTTAATTTCCTCTCTGTCAAATGGAGAGCTCAACAAGACATTCACGAAGGCTCCTCCTGGCTCAGCAGAGGGCTAGCCTCCAGCTCAGCCTACCCAGCCAGCCCGAGGTCTGGTGTCTTCCTCCCAGGCACTCTGAGCAGCCTGAGAAGAAAGGCCTCATTCAGGAGGGGAGCCCAGCCCAGGCAACAGCTCCCTCCAAGCGCCCTTGGCTCTCTCTCCAGCCAGCCTGAACTTTTACTGCTTGCAACCTTGTGACTTTGGATTACCTGACCTTGAATCCTGCCAGCCCTGCGCTCCTGCTGGGACCTCTTCTGACCTGACTGCCTGTAACTGGGACAGCCTCGCCTGCTGACATCGGACCCTGTTCTGCTACCACAAACGAGGCTGCCTTGTGGCTGAACAACCAGGATGCTGCCAGCCGAACCCTGACTTCTTCTGGGCCATCAGCGTGACCCCTACTGATGTGCCTACCATGGCCCTGGTCCCTGCAGTTCCTCTGAGTTCACTCCATCTGCTGGGCAAGGTTCACCATCTGCCTGCAACTGATTCATTCACTCCACAAACATCCACTCTGAGGTCTACACTGTGACAGGCACTGCTCCAGGCAAGAGACACGACGGGATGGAACATCACTGCTTCCCATACCAACAAACCCCAGAGCCAGGATGAACTTCCCTACTTGATGAAGACTGTATCTAACTCACCACTGTCAACTTCTCTCACTCAGTGGGTCTTTACTGATTGATTACTTACTATGAGCCAGACATTACAATGAAACAGAAGTTTGGTCAAATGTAACTCCTCTTTTTTTTTTTTTTTTAAAGAGAGATTTTTGTGGGACCAGCAGTTACCGTAATGGCTATGTCGCTGGACTCCCACATAGTTGACCGCGGTTCATGTCCCATACCCAGGGGCTTAAACTCACACCGGGAGCGTGTGCATGCGTGCCCAAGATCCCAAGAGGAGAATGGAGGAGAAGGGATTGCAGCGTGGCCATCCCCCCTCAGGGGTGATTTCTCGCTTTATGTCTCTCTGTCTTTGTCTCTGTCTGGCGAGCACACACGCCCAATAGAAAAAACCTCGCGAAAAAAAAAAAAAAAAGAGAGAGAGAGAGATTTTTTGCTATAGGGGATGTGTGCCCACTAGAGAGATGGCCAAGTCGCAGTCCCTTCTCCTCTTGGGATTTTGGGCATGCACACACATGCCTGGCATGAGTTTTAAGCTGCTGGGTCCAGAACTCGAACAGCAGTTGACTATGTGGGAGTCCAGCGACGTAACCATTATGCCATCTGCTGGTCCCAGAGAAATGTAACGTCTATGTAGTACAATGGCTAAGAGCATGGGCTCCGTCAGGCAAAATCTCAGCTGTGAGACTCTGGGCCATTACAAACTTCTGAGCCTCGGTTTCCTCTCTTGAAAGGGGAGTAGTAACAGTACTTCACTGATAAACTTCTCAAGGGAGTAAGTGAACTATCCCATGTAAAATGCTTAGAACACTTTACAGCTCATAGTAAACATTTGGATATTAACCATTTTTATTTTAATTTGATCCCAAAGGTGCCAGTACTTAATATGTCAAGAACTTTGAGTTCCTGGTCCACTTCACACAACGAATATCTCAAGAACTGCTTTTAGGTGTGTACTGATGGAACGTCGCCCCAAATGACTAACAAATAACTGAAGATCCCTGTGCAAAGTTCTACTGTGTCATCTAAAAACCCATAACATACTTTTCTATGCAAAAATGCGACATGACTTTTCCAATGACCCAATATATATGATCCTAATGCTTTCACATGGGTGAGCCTTACAGATATCACTAAAGATACGCATATCAAAAACTACTGAAGGGGCCAAGAAGTGCATGGTGATTAAGGCACTAGACTCCCACATGGGCGACTGCAGTTTGAGTCCAAGACCTGGCAACTTGCTTTTTCACTTTCCCTCTCTCTCTGTCTCTCTCTATCTCTCTGCCTTCCTCTAGTGAGTGCACATGTCCTACAGAAAATTTAAAAATACTAAAAATAATAATAATAAATAAGATTAAATAAATAATGCTTTGATTTTAAAAACTATTGAAAAGAAAGTATCTGCAGTACATATGAGGAAATATACACGTATGCTAATGTACACATATGTATTCATCGAAAGACACATATGGAGTCACAGCAGTGCTGTCCGTAGCAGCCGGGATCTGCACAGAGCTATGACAGACAAGACACTGTGGTCTACTACTAACACGGAATACGACGCAGTCACGAGAATGGAAAACTACAACATCATGAACGTTACAAACAAAATTCCCAGAGAAAGCCAGGCTACAAAAAGAGAACATACGCTACAATTCCACTTCTCCTAAGCTGAAGAGCAGACAAAAGTAACCTGTGACATCAGCACTCAAAATAGTGGTTACCCTTGGAAGGGAGGTAACTAGGAGAAATGGAAGTGTCTTTCTGGAGTCTGGCAACGTCCTATTTCTTTTCTTGATCTGGGAGCTTGTTGCATACTGTACATGCTGCATGTCAGACACAGAACCTATTTATTTTTCTGTATGTATGTTATACATCAGTAACAAAGTATTTCTAAAAAAAAAAAAAAAAAAAAAAAGACTTAACAAAGACAAGAAAATCTCAACAACAACCTAGGAGAAAATAGATTTTTATCCAAAAATAAATGGGGCTTATTGCCCCAACACTAACAGCTTTCAGTGCCTTCTAGCTCTACTTATGAAACCTGAGAGACACATTTTGTTTCGATTTGTTTTGAAAAGATTATTTAGTCACCCCCAACCAAGTTCCCACATTGCAACCCAGCCCCATTCTCAGTCAGCCTACACCAAGCATGTCCATCGCTTTTAGGGAGCTACCAGGATATGAACCCAGGGCCTTTCCCATATGGATCCAGTTGTGTTACTGCTGTGCCACCGTCTGGTCCCACAAACACATTTCTGCTCCCCTTCTTACTGTATTTTAATAAATGAGAGTGGTGTTACTCTACAAAATTTTAATACTCTATAAAATAAACACATGTTTTTAAAACTCCAAATTAATATGTCAAGCTTTATGTTCTATGAGGCTAAGTCTAAAAGTGTATTTGGGTTTTATAGATGCATAAGAAATATGCAGTAATTTTTATGAGAACCAAGATTTTTAATGAGACAGAAGTGGTAGGGCCAGGAGAGAAGGAAGTAAAAACCAAGAAGACTTAGGAGACAACACGGTTCCAAATTCAGGGCTTAGATTTCCTGGGGCTGCCAGAGCACTTCTGGCCTGGATGCCAGAAGGCCAAGCAGAAGCCAGGGACTCACTGACAAGCTCAGTAGATGGAAACAAGATGGGAGTTAAATGGCAAGGAGACCCAGAGACAGAAGTGACAGCACCCAGAACCCTGGGAGATGACTGTAAGCTACCAAGAGGTTACGAGAGGAGCAATCTGAACGTCCTGAGCCAGTGCAGGAAACAGTGGCTGGGTGTGGGCAGCCTTGGGTACACAAGGAAGTGACTTCAGTTGATCATGGAACAAGAGGATGTAACCTTGGGTGTGCTCTGACCTGCGGCAGGGATGAGCAAGCTGGGTTCACCCAGAGGTTTTTTTCTTTACTGGGTGTGAGTTTCTAAATATACACACTCATGTCTGTTCAATCTATTCAAATATTTGCCATCACTGAACAGGAGATCTGAGGACTTTGATTTCAACTGCCCCAGTTGCCGACTAAGACAGTAGTCATCCAGGGCCTGGTTCTCAAGCCCACGAGCATCAGCTTAGCCCCTTGTGTTTCGAGAAGGGAAGGAGTGAACCTGAACTCCAAGCACATCGAGAATTTGCTACAGAGCCCGTTACCCAGTGACTTCCACTAACGAAGGGAGACAAAACATCAAAACTAAACAGGCAACTCCCATGTCATTTGCAAAATGTTACTTACTCTCCTATGCAAAATCACCTTCCTAACTACATGACTTGGGCTCACTGAAAAAACAGACCTGCTTCCTTCAGAGGGTAACCGAGGGAGCGTCCCGGGGCAGGGGAACAACACAGTGGTGCATGCTAGTTAGCGCAAGGACGAGAGATGCACCCAAGGAGAATGCCTGAACACCCTCTCTCCTTCCTCTCCAACTACCCCTACCCCAGCTCCTTTCCCTGAGTCATACCTTCACTACCCAACATGACGATTAGAGAGCCAGGTAATGAGGTCACACAAAGGAACCTCAAGATCTGTCCTGAAATGTAAAAAGCCATCATATTGGGATCAGCAAATGGCATAATGGTAACATAGCAGACTCCCACATGGCTGACTGTGGTTCAAGTTCCAGATCCAGAGGCTTGAAACTCATGTTGGGTGAGTATACATGCATGCCCAAGATCCCAAGAGGAGAATGGAGAAGAAGGGATTGTGGCGTGGCCATCCCTCCTGAAGGGTGATTTCTTGTTTTCTGTCTGTCTCTCTCTCCAGTGAGCATATATACCCTATAGTAAAAAGCTCTTTAATAAAAATAATTTAAAAAATCATATTCTAGAATCCATACACAGCTGTCCTTCCTTCATCATCTAAAGCATGCAAAGGTACTCATTTTGGAAGACTGCTCAAGTCCCTCTCTGGCCTTAAAGCAGAAGAATGGTGCTGGCAAGATGAGACACGTGCCCAGCTGTGGAGGTATCAGCAACAGGTTGGGCCTTTTATCTGGGAAGCAGTATCATGTTCTCCAGGGCAGTGAGTGCATGCTTCCTGCATTTAAGAGAACTTCAGCAAGCAGAACTTGGTTCTGCAAGGCAGCGCAAACACTTCAGCTACAGAGGGAAGGAAAACAGCTCCAGGCTAGACTCCGATCATTCCCACATGATGCCTGCTCCAACTGCCTTCCTCGTTACCCTGGAAGTTCATCTAAAAGGTGCCAGCACTTACATATGCCAGCAGCATTAGCTTATTTAGGTGCAGCGGGGACACAGCTGCACAAAACCACCTCCATCCGTGACCTGGAATGCACGTGAGTTCAGAGTGGGAGTCTATGTGGAAAGTACCACAGGAGATGGAAGCGAGAGCCTGAGAACAACCCTGAACACAATTACTGTAAGACACTGAAGTACCTTCCTGGAAACGCTGAGGGAAGAGAGACCAGGAGACAAAGACAACAGCTACACATTAGTAACTCCTGGTGTGAAGTCACTTCCAACAGAAGCAGGGAACGGGATGAAATGAACTCTCGGCCTTTTCTATTGGATTGTTGGAAAAGTCATGTGCATTTTTGCATAGAAAAAAAAAAAAACAGAAAAAATATGTCATGACTTTTCTGACAACCCAACATACAATTATCACCCTATAATAAGGTTTCTCAAACTCAGCACAATTGGCATTTCAGACTGGACCATCCTTTGTAGGGAGGGCCATTCTCTCACTGCATGATATTTAGCAGCACATACCTAGTCTCTACCCGCTAGATGCCAGTGACACCCTTCCTGGTCCCTAGCTGTAACAAGGGACAATACCTCCCAACATTGTCACATGTCCTGAGAGCCAGAGGTGGGGGTACAAAATGGCCCCTGGTTGAGAGCCACTGCCTTATACTAATAAGTCGTGTCACACAGACATGATCCTAGCCCTGTAATCAACCGCTTGACCAGAAGCTGGAAAAAATCTTTTAAGTTATTTAGGACACAGAAGTTCCCCCAGGCAAGCCACCTCCATCAGACCTAAGGAGTGAGGGGTGGGAGGAGTCCAGAAAGGGAAGATGTTCGGGCAGCCACAGAGCCCACATCCAAGCCTACAACGCCCACCTCCTCTCAGATGAAGTCCACGTTAGGACAGAGATGACCAGAGATTCCCAACCATCCGAGAGTCTCACGGTCACTCTGTCTCTAGCATAATTCACTTCGGGTGTTGGGGATACAAACTACAGGCTGAAAATCCCTTCTCTGAAATGCTTGGGGCCAGGTGGTAGCAAAGTGGTGATGGAGCTGGACTCAAGGACAAGGTCCCAGATTCAGATCCTCAAAATGCCCTGAGCACGCCAGGCAAATACATACGTGGCTGTGATCCAGGCCACCTGAGACTGGGGTGGGTTGTGGTGTGAAGACTCTATAGGGAGTGCTGTCTCTCTTGAAAGAAAAAAAAAAACTTAAAAAACAAACAAATAAACAAACAAACAAACAAAAAACCCTTGCATACATATAATAAGATTCTTGGGGATAAGCACCCAAATCTGAACATTCATTCGGGTTTCAAATAAACTTTGTAACTTATAGCCTGCAGATAATTCTACACAATATTTTTGTATCGCAGTGCTTTTTGTCTTTAAGGGTTTTATCACAGGGCACATGCACTTGACAGAGAAAGGGAAAGTGGATGGCCATGCCTAAATCCCTTCTCGAACTCCATTCTCCCCTCTGGATTTTAGGCATGCATGCACACATGCCTCCACTCTAGATGCAGGACTCAAACCATGGTCATCCATGTAGGAGTCCAGCGCTTTAACCACCACTCCACCTGCTGCCCTTGTATTGTAGCGTTTTAACTGCAACCTATCACGAGGTTAGGTATGGATTTTTTGACTTGTGGCATCATGCTGCATTCAAAAGTTTCAGCTTTTGGAGCATTTCAGATTTTAGATTTTTGAATTAGGGATGCTCAATCTGTAACATTTACCCTGGCTTAATTTCTGGGAGAAAGGAACGTAAATCTCTGTCCCTTAAAATCCTGTCCAACTGGGACCAGTAGGTGGCATAGTGGTTAAGGTGCTGGACTCCCACATGGCAGATCATGGTTCAAGTCTCAGACCTGGTGGCTTGTCTTCTTACTTTCCTCTTTCTCTTTAGTGAGTGCATGTGTCCTACAGCAAATTAATAATAATAATAATTAATAAAACTAAATAATTTTTTTATAAAACCTTGTCTATGTAACCATCCAGCTCTTCTCTTCTCTCTCTCATTCTCCTTGACCAGAAGATGTCCTAGATGTCAAATGCCCTAAAGAAAATCTACCAAATCTCAGATCTTGCCTTCCACAGCCATGGGAATCAAGGCTGGCAACACTAGCCAAGAGTCATGAAAGAATGTGGAGGCGGAGGTGTAGATAGAAGTCCAGACACATGAGGGAGGGACAGATGGAAGTATGAAAGACCAAACCTCAAGGGGCAGCATTGGCAATGGGGGTGAAACCAAGCGTCCAAGGGGCAGAGCCAGGGAGGCCTGTGGGACGGGCTGACAAGCATCTGGGCTTTAGAGACTGAAAGATCCCATGTAACCACAGACTTGCCCAAGCTGAGGTGACGCTGACTGCGTCGCTGACTATAAATCTAGTCCACCCAGGGCTGGGTTGGCTCAGTCCGGGCCGGCCCCCCAGCAGTCACAGTTTTGCTAAATTTAGTGCTGTTCCCAGCCACCCAAACGACTCTGCTCTTCGTGTCCATTTCAGGTTCAACCGGGGACAGCCAGAGAGGAACAGGACTTGTCTAGAAGAGCACTGCCCTCGCGTGACCCCTTCTCTCCCCAGCCGAAGAAGTCAGGGCCAGGGGAGCAGGAGATGCAGAAGCCAGTCAGGGGTCTCTAAGACTCCGAAAGCAGGCTCTGCCCCAGAACAGCACTGACTGAAGGGGACCACTGACTCTAAGAAGAGCACCTTTCCCTCTATCTACACCCACCTAGGTCTCGCTGTGGGAGTCACGAGTGCTGTGAGAGGGGACCTGCTTGCTCAGATACAGGTTGGCATGGTGAGTGGACGTTGACACCTTCAGGACATGGCTGGAGGAAGGCCCCTCTGTAGTGCTTTGGATAATCTTGAAGGCAGAAATGCGTTCAGTCAAGTACGAAGAGGCTCTAAAACACAGGGGTAGTGCTTCCTGAACCTGTCCACACACTGGCACCACCTGGGAAGCTGCAAACACTCCCGATGCCTGCGTATGCACTGCCTCCCCCACAGACTGTAAAGGACTGGCCTGAGCTTTGAAAATTTCAGAAGATTCTAGGTGATTCTAACATGTAGACAAGTTTGGGAGCTAGTGAGTTAAGAGAATGGGCTTCTGTTTTCCCAGAGTTCTGCCCTGGGTGAACTCCTGACCTAACCACTTCCTTGCTATGTCACTGTGGGCATGATATTTCGCTTTTCCATGCCTCGGTTCCACCCACTGTAAAGTGCTCAGCATCTCCAAGGGTTGCTGTGAAGGTACAGCGAGACGACCGGGGTGAAGCACACAGAACGTGTACTTAGTAAGTGCTCAACAGACGTTAATACAGAAAGCATGACTACTGCTGCGAAGGACAAAGAGGAGGAGGAAGAAGACAGGGAACCCCCCACTGGAGTCACTGTTATCCAAGGAGTGTCTGTGAGGCTGGGCCAGGTCTACTTCAGGAAGTGGAATGCTCTGGTATGTACTCCTCCCATTGCCTCAAAATGCCAACAAATGTGGGGAATGCAAAGCTCACACTTCAGAGTGGTCCCTGAGGTGCCCAGGACCACGCTGGATCAATGGCATGGAATAAACATACATGGTGAGGGGCCAGCAGGTGGCGTGGTAGTTAAGGCACTGCACTTCCACATGGCCAACTGCGGTTTGAGTCCAAGACCTGGCAGATTGCTTTCTCAGTTCCCAACTCCCACGTCTCTCTCTGCTAAGCATATGAGCCCTATTGAAAATTTTAAAATAATAATAATAAATTAAAATTTTTTTAAATCTATTTTCTTAAAAAAGAAAATACATGGTGAGCCAGCAGAGCGAACTGTTCATCATCAAGGATCCAGGCTCAGTGCCCAAAAGTAGGCCCAGCACCTGAGGCCCACGGAGTTCTGATCTCCACTACATCATTACAAGGACATACCGCCAGCCCACTCCAACAAGACAGACCCCACCTACCCACTGCCAGAGCCCACTGCTCCTGCCACAAAACCACCGACCCCCCATGATTCCCTAAACCTGACCACAGCCAGGCAAAGCCCAGCTCTGCCCACATGGGAGTCCAGAGCAGCTGGCCACCAACAAGCTGTAAGCCTCTTACAGATTAAAGGTCCTAATTTAAACCTCTATTTGAGGTATGACAAGTGGGTCAGCACGCGGCAGGCCGGTTGGTGCAGCTGATGGGACGAAAAGCAACCATGATCCGGGAAAGGCTCCTCTTCTTTGGGGGAGAAGACAGGACCAGAGAATCATGGCTCTAAGTGGACTCACTGAGCAGAGACTGGCTCATTCTGATCCACCAGAAATCTCCCCCCAGACTGTCTGAACTCTAACCTCCCTACCCAATGAACCGAGAAACAGAACAAGAGGCCCAAATAACAAGATGAGATGGCCTTGCTTGCCCCACCCTGGCTTTGGGCACGCAGGGAGGAAGGAAATTTGCTGCTTAAATATAAAATAAAAATGTTTTATTAGCATGGAAATAATTAATAAAGCCAAGAACCAAGAGAAGAGGGGAGGGATGGATACGTTGCATTCTAGAGACTCGTACCTGGTGATAAAGGAGGGGAAGGTGACCTTTGCTCCTACCCCTGGTGAGGTTTTCCTGGCCTTTCTCCTGATGGCCTCTGGGGCAGGAAGCAACAGGCACTGGTGATTCTGGGTCACACTGCAAGAGCCTGACTCCAGCTGCTCTTTAAAGAAAGCCCTCTCACCACATCTGCCTCCTTAGAGACTGCCGCTGGGGACAGGGCTGGAACTCCCTATCTACACTAGGAGCACAGGAAGCTTTCCAGAACAGAGTTTCTCAAATTTCTCTAGACCCTGGCCCATAGTAAGAAATAAATCTTACATGACCCAGTATACACATATATGTGCACTTATGCATCTGTATGTGTATACATGTACATATATATGTATAAAATTGAAAGAAAGCTTCATGAAATAATACTCATATTCATTACATTCTATGAAATATAATATTTTCTCTTGAACTTCTTTTCATTCATTCTTTCTTTTTTTTTTTAAGTTGCTAGTCTCAAAATTGATTTCACTACCCATTAAAGCGTCTGGACCTGCGGTTTGCATATCACTCTGGAGAAAACAAGAGGGGCTCTTCCCTTGTAAGAATTTTTGTAGGAGCTGGCAGGTGGCGTGGTATTTAAAGGTGCTGGATTCCCACATGGCTGAACGCGGTTCGAGTCCTGGACCTGGCAGCTTGCTTTCTGGCTTTTCCTTTCTCTTTCTCTCCCTGTCTCTGTCTGGTCAAAAAAAAAATAAAATAAAATAAATAAATAACAATAACAAATGGAATTAAATAAATGATTCTTTATAAAAAAAGAATTTTTATATATGACTTTATAAGAACTTTACATGACTAGAGAATTTTTTTTGAAAATAACTTTTAAAGTTCCCTCATGGATTGACCTCCCCACAAAGAAAAATCTCACTAAGCACACGAGTGGAGAACTTCAGCAGAGGTGAGGAACGCCCAAACCTTTAGAAGCATCCAGCAATGGTTGCCCCTCGAGTCCTCAGGTCTGCCCTCTGACTCCCAGGCACGGAGGCTCAGGAGCCCCATCCCACCTCCACTGGTGCCTTCTGGTGCCAGCCGATCTAAGCACAACCCAGCACAGGGCTGATTCCTAACCAACGTGGTTCCCTGGGTTCAAACTTGCCTTAGCAAGCGAATCCCTGCACTGAATGAACCTATTTGCGACACACGCGGGCACCTATGTCAACACTGTACTGTCCACGTCATTTTTCCGCTCTAAGCAGCCTGTCTGTACACTGGACATAAAACCCTAGAGGATAAGTTTGTTTTTGTTTTCCTAACTGATGGCACAGAGACATATTTTACAGAAATGTTTTTGACAACAGGAACAGAAACAACCCAATTTTAAACTATCCTTGGCCCAGTCTTACTGCTTTTCTAAGAGGCCTGTGAAATCTCACTACTTCCTCCTCCAGACAGTCCTCCTGATGAACCAAACTCTCTAGACCCTGCACCAGGATGTTCTAAAACTCTGACTCCTTTCCCTGTTCCTGGAAAGGTAAGATGATGCCTCTTTATATTGACAATGAGGGCCTGGCTGGGTATCTGAATTGGAAATCACATTACAGAGAAAAGTTAGCATAAGCATTCAATGTTGTGAATTAGTAAGTATTAAAGGTTAAATTGTTCATTTGTTCACAGTGACATTTTTATGTCCCCTGCTAAGTGGCACAAATGCTGGATCTCTCCCCTCATGTCCATGTGCATGGGTTCCCTATCTCCATGCTTCCTCTGGCTCATTGGGGCCACTCCCGTGCTGGCTGTGTATCAGCACCCACCACGCCAGAGGGCCTGCACTACACACGCGGTCATTCCACAGACTCCAGGGAGAAGATGGGTCTTATCGTGGCCTTCAGAACTCAATGAGCATCTGAAAGCTCACCCAGCCTACAGCGGGGTTTTATAACTCAGGACCTGTGAATCTTCCAATGGTGCATACCAAATCATGTGCTAGTAGGAAACTTTTCTTTTCTTAGAAAAGATTCTAGTTTCCATGTGATGCTAATAAGAATTGCCATAGAAAGAGGGTAAAAGTCACCAAAATCAAATTCTCAGAAAGCCAGTCAAGACCCTTCCAAGACAGCCTCTACCTTTCCAATCTCCAGGCCCTCCTCTGCCACATACACCTTCTCGAAGCACACCAACCACTTTCTTCCAACAAGTCACTTCCTCCTTCAACTCTGCGCCCTGGCTCTGCACTTTCAGGAGGAGTCTCACTGATCCCCGGACTCCCACTAACAGGCATACTCACTGAGCACCTGACAGGACCAAGTACCAGGCCAGGCTCTGAAGACAGCCATGGACGAGGTGCATGAGCTCTCCCATGCACTCCAAGACACATATCTCAATCCTCCGACCCCTTTCCAGCCAGAATAACACTTCTTTATATTTCTTTTGTGACTCTCTGCTCTATCTTCTAATGCTATCTTCTACTTTAGGTGAAGATGTCTGTCTCCCTCACTTATCCTTCCCCACCTGACTTCATCCCAAAAGAGATATGAACACGGAATCCTTCACACAGGTTGCCCTATTCAAATGTGCATCAGTGAACAGAGGTTGATGAGTTCACCAGTGGTCCGGGCAGCACATCAGGGACAAGCCTTGCTCATCAAGGAGAAGGACTCAGGACCCAGGGGATGTGGCCCTGCTGCAGTAGAGAGCACACAGAGCCTGTGTTCCCAGGCCACAGCCTGCAGTTCCTGTTCCAGCTGCTCACCTTTTAAACTGTGCTTCTGCTCGGTTGGAAAACAACTCCGAGTGCATGTATCCAGCTGACCTCCCTCAGCTCTCAAGGTGGAGAAGCATACTTCTTGGACACCTGCTCAATATTCAGCATATGGTGAACTGACTAAAGGCATGAAACAATGCTTCAAAGATCTATCTCCTCTCTGTTGAAGAAGAGCGCTGGATGCTTTAGCTCTAGCAGCCTCTGCCAGCTCACTTCTAGAGCAGCGTCTGGGCACAGCCATCTACTTCCTAAAACCATATGGCAGGGACTACAGCAGCCGCCACCTCTGCTCCCTGTCAATCCAGAACACACCCAGAAGCCAAAGGATCAAGATCACAGTGCTGGCCCAGCCTCAGGGGTGCCCAGGTAACACCACAGCTTGGGAGGCTGGAGGCTGGAGGAGGAGTCTGAGTTCCATTCCCAGGCCAAGATGAATACACTGGGCATTGTTGCACATGCCCCTAATTCTAAGTAACTGGGGCACTAGGCAAGAGGATCAGGACACAGCACGCCCCTTCAGAAATACCCTCTTTTTCCCCCTCTCTCCTGAAATCACAGCAGCTTTTAATACTGTTGAAGAAACGGCTCAGCAGCCACCATAGAAATTTGGCTTCCAGAAGCCAGCAGATGGCATGGTGGTTAGGGGCACTGGACTCCCACATGGTTGACCGCGGTTTGGGTCCCGAATCTAGTGGCTTGCTTTCTCACTTTCTCTCTCCCCCTCTCTCTCATTCTGTCCCTCTCTGATCAAACTGAAATAAATAAATAAAGTTAAATAAAATAATTTTTTAAAATTTAAAAATTAATTTATTTCAATTTGACCAGTGAAGGACAGAGCGAGAGTGAGAGCGAGAGAGAGAGAGCAAGCTGCCAGGGCCGGGACCCGAATGGCGTTGGTCATGTGGGAGTCCAGCCCCCCTAACCACCATGCCACCTGGCAGCCTCCCTAAAATAACTCTAAAAAAAAAAAAAAAAAAAAAAAGGAACAAGAAGAAATTTGGCTTCCAGACTTTACTGCCTATGAGATATAACCTTATTGTACTGGGGTCAGAAAGCGGACCTATTCTCCAGAACGATTCAGACAAGAAATATTGGTGAAACCCAGCTCTATTAGGTACTATGAGCAACAGAAAACTAGACCCTCTCACAGATTAAAGGTTGGTGAGGGAGGCAGGGTTACTACAAAAGAAATAGCAATGGCCTCTGACGTGGTATATCTAAGATCCATCAGGATGAAGAAGAGAATTTCAGAAGGGCTAATTTATATTTATCCAAGAAAATCAACTTTACTATAATTCAACATATGAAAGAACACTCCTTCAATCTGTATGCTAAACTGGCGACTGCCATTTAAGGTACAGGGGGCATTCTTGGGTCGAGGTAAGAAGGCCAGACCATAGATAGGTCCTTTGGGATCTCCTTAACAGTGGCACTCCTCCTCCCAACTGT
The DNA here is from genome assembly GCF_000334495.1 of Tupaia belangeri chinensis. Lineage (NCBI taxonomy): Eukaryota > Metazoa > Chordata > Mammalia > Scandentia > Tupaiidae > Tupaia > Tupaia belangeri. The sequence continues at coordinate 6,082,600 of NW_006160147.1, forward strand.
TGGAAATTAGTACCGTTTACATGTATTACATTTAAGCGCATTTAAAACTGCATTAAAATACACAACACAATAAGTGACAGTCCTTTATAACAAAGGTGAGACCTGAAAATCACTTGACCACACTGTCAGACTATCTTATGGCAAAGTACCTGAAAGAGCTGCTCAACTTAAAGAGAAAGTATGCTTTTTTTAAATCAGAAAACGAGGGTTCCAAAACTTGCTCACCTCTCCATAATGAGTATCTGTCAGTAAAATGTCATTTAATGAATATTTCTAAACAAATAAATATTTAATCTGCCCCTCGACGGTGAAGGTGGGATTTTAAAAATGAGCAAAGAAGCCAATATGCTTTGAAAAAAAAAAAAGGCCAATATGCTTTAAAAGAGTTTTTTAAAAACAGGCACAGGCCAGCCAGTGGTGCAGGGGTTAAAGCCGCTGGATCCTACATGGCCAACTGTGCAGGTGGAGCTCCAGACCCAGCGGCTTGAGAAACATTCCAGCGCATGTGCACACGTGCTCAAAATCTTGAAAGGAGGGCAAGTGAAGAAGAAACTTCGATCGTGTCTCTGGCAAATTAAAAAATAATAAATAAATAAATAAAAGAAACATATAAAAACCATCATCATTTGGAAATCATTTCTACCTCTATGTGACCATGTTGCCAATTTGAATGTCCTTACAAAATCTATCTGTGCACAACACACTCAAAACAGAAGATCCAAACTTGCTCTAAAATTGCCCAGAATGACACGTTTCAAGGTCTTGAACTCATTTATTAAACATAGGAAAAATACACAAAATCTTCCAACGAGTTTGCAAGAACAGCTGATTGGTACTAGGAACATACTAACAGGATTTCAATAAAAACCTTGGCAAAAACTGAGGGTTGTGACTGAAAGACAAGTATCAAGATTAAAATCAGTGAGGGACCAGCAGTTAGCGTAATGGCTATGTCGCTGGACTCCCACGCAGTTGACCACGGTTCGTGTCCCATACCCGGTGGCTTAAACTCACGCCGGGAGCATGTGTGTGCGTGCCCAAGATCCCGAGAGGAGAATGGAGGAGAAGGGATTGCGGTGTGGCCATCCCCCCTGGGGGGTGATTTCTTGCTTTCTGTCTCTCTGTCTCTCTCTCTCTGGCAAGCGCACGCGCCCTATAGCAAAAACCTCTTAAAAACAAACAAAAAAAAGATTCAAATAAGTGAAATCTAGGATGAGCCTCTGCCGTGAGGATCTACACACCTTCATGAGGTCTTCTTCAAACTGTCCTGACTTAAACCAGAATTTCAAACTAAGACATGACACCAAGACATTCTGAAACAATAATGTATACCTAATTTTACTATCCTTACTAAAAAAGAAGTTATTCCTTTAGATCCTTCAATTAATATCTACCTAGCTCTTATCCGTGCCAGGGACTGTAGCATACTCTGGAATACAACAGGGCACAAAACTAACAAAAATGCGGGAACCAGCAGTTAGCGTAATGGCTATGTCGCTGGACTCTCACGTAGTTGACCGCGGTTCGCGTCCCGGACCCGGTGGCTTAAAACTCACGCCGGGCACGTGTGCGTGCGTGCCCAAGATCCTGAGAGGAGAATGGAGGAGAAGGGGTTGCGGCGTGACCATCCCCCCTGGGGGGTGATTTCTCGCTTTCTGTCTCTATGTCTCTCTCTGTCTGTCTGGTGAGCGCACGCGCCCTATAGTGAAAATCTCTCAAAACTAACAAAAATGCTTGCTCTCGTGGAGCATAAATCCCACTGGGGCGAGAGGACAAAATATATTAAGAGAAGCATACAGTGCAGGACCAGCAGGTGGTACAGAGGCTAGGGTGGCTGGACCCCACATAACTGACGTCATGGTTCAGGTCCTGGACTCACACCAGGTAAGTACATGTCCACGCCCAAAACCCCAAGAGGAGAGTGGAGAAGCGACTGCAGCATGGCATTCCTCCCCTGAAGGGTGATTTCTCACTTTCCCTCTCTCTCTCTGTCTCTGGTAAACATATATGCCCTGTAACAAAAAGAAAGAAAGAAAGAAAGAAAGAAAGAAAGAAAGAAAGAAAGAAAGAAAGAAAGAACAAAAAATGGATATGGTACAGTCTGAGCATCTCTAACCCCAAAATCCTAAATCCTTCAAAAATTCAAAACTTTTGGACCATAACATGATGCCATATAACAGGTCATGGTCAAAATACTACAATGACAAAAAAACCTGCATAAAATTACCTTCAGGTTATGTGTACAAGTATACATGAAACATCAACAAGTTTCCTATTTAGACTTGGGTTCCATCACCCAAACATCTCATTATTTATATGCAAATACTCCAAAGTCCGGAAATATTCCAAATCTTAAATACTTCTGGTCCTAAGCATCTCAATATTTTGGTCCCAAGGGCAATTCAACCTGTATGAGGGGACTTCAGAAAGCTCATGGAGGGGCCGGCAGGAGGCATGGTGGTTAAGAATGCTGTACTCCCATATGGACAACTGGCGGTTCGAGTCCCAGACCTGATGGCTTACTTTCTCACTTTCCCCCTCTCTCTCTCACTCGCTCTGTCCCTCTCTGGTCAAATAAAAGTAAATAAAGTTAACTAAAATAATTCTTTCCCATAAAAGCTCATGGAAAAGTAGAATTAAAATACAAGATTTTTTGGTGCAAAAAATGTTTTTAGATCTATCAGTTTTTTCCATATGTATATTCCATGAACTTTTTGAAGACCTCACACATATAAATGGTAATAGTGTTATGGAGAAAAGAATACTGCATTTAGCAGATCTGGGGAATGCTGGAGAACACTGGAGGTGGAGGACTAGGCCCACTGAGAAGGTAACATCTGTGCACAGGCCCAAGGACAGGAAAAGACATGTAGCCATGGGGTCATCTGGGGAAATACACAGGGAACCAGAGGTACAAAGGCTTAAAACAGGAACTGCCTAGTGTATCTGAGGAGAGGCCAGGGATGTTGGTGCAAAGTGCAAGAAAGAGTAGTAAGAGATAAGGATAGATAGGGCCAGCCGGCAGGTGGCGTGGTGGTTAAGGGCACTGGATTCCCACATGGGTGACTATGGTTCAAGACCCGTACCTGGTGGCTTGCTTTCTCACTTTCCCTCTCTCTTGCTCGGTCCCTTTCTGGTTAAATTGAAATAAATAAATAAATAAATAAAATTAATTTTTAAAAATAGACCAAAGAATTGAAGAGGTACTTTGAAAGAGAGAGAGAGAGAGATAAGGGCACAGTAGTAGAGAGGTGAGGTTATGTAGACCTGCCTTATCCAATATGGTCGCTGCTGGAGTACATGCAACATAGCGAGTCCTAAACTCCTGCTAAGTGTGACTTAGCTGCACATAAAAAGCCCACAAACAATGTAACATCTGTCAGAACTGAAAACAGTTTTGACATGCTAGGTTACATAAAATATATAATTAAAATTAATTTCAGCTGTTTCACTTTTCTTTCATTTTTCCTTTACTAGAAGATTGGAAACTACCTATGTGGCTCTCAAGTGCAGGTGACATTGTATTTCTACTGGGCAGAGCTGATATGGCTACAGGGTCTTATAGACCACCAGAAAGACTAGCAGGGCCTCATGAGACTTGTTGTACAGGATCGTTCTGGCTGCTGTGAAGACAACAGTCTGTAAAGGGCCGAGAAGAAGCAGATGAGAGAAGATGGTGTCTTGGACCACGTTATTGGCGGTGGAAGCAGTTCTGACAGGTCAGATTCGAGATATATTTTGCACGTAGAGTCAACACGATTTGCCAATGGACTGGACACAGGCCACACAAGAGAGAAGCCAAGCACGACCATGTGTGTCCTGGATGAGCAGCTGGAGGATGGCACCCTGGCTGGGATGGGGAAACTGCAGGAAGAACACATTTGAGTAGGGAAATTAGAGTCCAGTTTTGGACATGTTCAGTGTAAAATACCTATTAATATCAAAGTGGAAATGTTAAGTTGGCAGATGAAGACTCAAGGTCTACAGTTCAGGGGAGTCTGGGCTGGAGACAAATATTTGGGGGTCATCAGCCTAAGTTTATTTTTTTGTGTGTTTTTTGTTTTTTAGAGAGAGATTTTCGCTATAGGGCATGTGCACTCACCAGAGAGACAGAGACAGAGAGATAGAAAGTGAGAAGTCATCCCCAATGGCCATGCCACAATCCCTTCTCTAGCCTCTTCTTGGGATTTTGGGCATGCATGCACATACGCCCACTGAGTTTCAAGTCACTGGGTCCAGGACTTGAACCATAGTTGACTATGTGGGAGTCCAGCAACATAACCATTACACCATCTGCTGGTCTCAGTTTATTTTTTTTTTAATCTTTCATTATGGAAAATTTCAAGCAAAAAACTGGAGAGACTGGTATAATAACCCCCCAGTACCTATCACTGAGCTTCAATAATTATCAACTCATGGCTAATCTTGTCCATCGTCCAGAATAACTTGGAAGCAAATTCTAGAGGTCATCTATACGGGTGGTCTTTAAAGCCATGACACAGGGAAGGATCACAGAAAGAATGAGAAAAGATGAGGAGAGGAGGGCCCCCAGGGCTTTCTAATATTTAGAAAGCAGAGAAATGAGAAGCTGAGAAGGAATCAGCACAAAGCCATGCAGGAAATCAGAAATATGCCCCCAGTGCCACTAAGAATAAGCCTCGAGGCAAAAGGTATGACCAGCTGTGCCAAACACCACGAAAGGGCTCCTAGGATGAAGCTAGGAAGTGACCACTGGGTTTAGTAACATGGCGCTCGCCATGGACCTTGCCCAGAGCACTCTCAACCAAAGCAGGTGATTCAAGGGAGGACGTGAACAGAGCAACAACTGAAATCTTTGAGGGGCGGGGAGATGGGGCAGTAGCTAGGAGAGGTCGAGGGTCAAAAGCTTCTTTATGACAAGAAAAACAACAGCCTTTGGAAACGACCCAGTAGAAAAAGCTGAGGAGGAGGAGGAGGAGGAGGAGGAGGAGGGAGTACTGTGGCGTGTCCTGAATATGGGAGAGGGGCTGAAATTAGTACAGAGACAGGCTGCCCCGGCTCAGGACCAGGAACGACAGTTTACGCAGGAGGAAGGTAGACAACACATCACAGCCATTCGAACTGCCTTTATTTTGTGTTTCATAATGAAGAGGCTGTATATAATCAGTACAGCAATGATGAACATAAATCATAAACACACATGTGAGCTAAATCATCATTACACATGCATGCACACACGTGCACACACACACACACACAAGGGCGTTGCTCACAAGTTTGAACTGATACGGGCACATGACCCAAATAGTTAAAGACCACTAGCTGGAAGAACATCAAACACATCATCAAACTCTACAGCAGGTAGCCTTTGCCAACAAGATGTGTATTACAGTATATTTGATATATTCTGTATTATTATCTTAAGTACATAATAAGATATTGAGAAAAGGTAAAGGAAAACTAGTCCTTGTATTTGGCAATGTACTTTAATCAATTAATTTTTTTTTTTTTTACAGGAGTCTCAGACCCTGAAATCATCAAATACAGAACTGCAAGACAGCTGCATCTGAACTGAAAATACAAAAAACACAGTAAGAATCATGGACCATTCTCGAAATCAAGAGTGCCACAGAGACCAAACAAAAATCTGAACATACAACTACATAAAGAAATGTAAACCAATTAAAAGCTTTGTTAGCAACACAGGCCTGAATCCTACTGAGGCAACAGGCTACCTAATATACCACAGAGCAAAGAGCCAATCAAAAAAGTGGCCTGTCACCTGAAAGGCTAGCAGGAGATCTAATTACAAAAGGCAAAGGCCCACACCTATCTGGAGTCCACCAAGTCATAGAGACATCCGCCTTGCCCAAACAGGAGAACCATCTGGCACCTGCCAAGCCCCTTCCCAATTCAAAACACCTTTTAAATGGTTTCCTTCAGCCTCTCCACAATCCATCAGTTAAGTTCTCCATTTCTTTCTTAATTTGCCATAGGACACGTTCACTTCCCAGGGGGACAGAGCAATGGAGAGAGAAACACCCCTAGTGAGGATGGCCACGCTGCAATCCCTTGTCCTCCATACTCCTCTCAGGATTTGGGGCAGTACAGACATATACCCCGCACGTGTCCTAAGCTGCCAGTCCAAGACCTGAATGACACAGTCAGTCACGCGGGATCCAGCTGCTTTAACTACCATGTCTTAACTACCATGCCACCGGCTGAGCCAGAAAGGGCTCTGTTTTTACTTTCAGAGCTATCCACACTCAAGCCCGCGTTAAATGGATACAAGCAAAGGCAAAACAGTCCCTCTCCTAGAATGCAGGCCTCATGGCTATGAAAATGAGGCCTGCCACAGAACCTGCACCTGGCTTCTTGAATAGCCCTGGGCACCTCTTATCAGCCACATAAAATTGCAGCATGAAAACACAAACACCAAGCCCTAAAACCTGGCAGGTCTGTCTGCACAGAAATCATGGTCACACAACTCAGCTGGGGGGACACACAGCAAAAACTGACAATAAGCAGCTCTCACGTGGTGAGCTCGTAAGCTCAACCAGAGCAGGGCCCAGCCTGCCTTCCAGAGGTGGGCATGCCCTGCGTCCAGAACAGAGCCTGGCACGAGACAGGCTCTCGGGAACTAGTTATGGAAGGAAGAAATAAATGACTGATTACTTTACCCATAAGGGCGACAGGGGTAATGAAGAATGCTAAAAATCATTTTAAAAAAAAAATCATTCAACAAAATTCCAGAAAGCTACTGATGGCAGCTGACTGGGGAGAGACCTGGGTAGCTAAGTAAATCTAAAAAGGCAGAATTGCAAACCAGAGATTCATTAAGAATGACCACAACTTGGGGCCAGCAGGTGGCATGGTGGTTAAGGCACTGGACTCTGACATGGTCAACCACACTTCAAGCCCCAGACTCGGTGGTTTGAAAATCACACCGGGTACATATGCATGCATACCCAAAATCCTGAGAGGAGAATGAAGGACAAGGGACTGTGGTGCAGTCAGCCCCGAGGGGGGGGGTGATTTCTCACTTTTTCTCTGTCTCTCTCTCTGGTGAGCACATGAGAAAAAGAAGGGGAAAAAAGTGACCATAATCTTTAGTACACAGATTTTGAGATTTATCATCAACTAAATGAAGCGTGTGGATCTTGTTTAGTATCTGATTCCTACCAACCATTTAAAAAAATAAAAAGTGACCATCAGGAAAATTTAAATACCAATTGGATGACAGGTGACATTTAGAAATGACTGCTTTTCTCAAGGTGTAACAATACACTTTGTTGTGTTTTTAAAAGGTATTATTGGGGAACCAGCAGGTGGTATGGTGGTTAAGGCGCTGGACACTCTCGCATGGCCCA
>NW_006160147.1:6089981-6091501 GCF_000334495.1 Tupaia belangeri chinensis
TCTCTCTCTCTCTCTCTCTCTCTCTCTCTGTGTGTGTGTGTGTGTGTGTGTGTGTATCTGATTAAATTAAAATAATTAAATGAATAAATAAAATTAAAAATAAATAATCCTTTAGAAAAATAAAGGTATTATCTTTTGGGACTGGCAGGTGGCATGATGGTTAAGGGCGCCAGACTGCCACATGGCCAACCACAGTTTGAGTCCCGGACCTCGTGGCTTGCTTTCTCACTTTCTCTCTCTCTCCCACTCAGTACCTCTCTTGTCAAATTAAAAATAAAGTTAAATAAAATAATTCATTTTTTAAAAAGGTATTATCGATATGTAATGATGTATTTATGGATGAAATCGTACGACGTCTGGGATTTGCTGTAAAATAATCGAAGAAGGAGGTGAGGAAAAGGTGGGTGAAGATATAAATGAAATGAGAAGGGCCACGTGTCAATGACGTGCTAAAAACTGGTGAAGGAACCCTGAGGTCTATCACACTGTCTACCTTTATATACTTAGGAAAAATTCCACAGCTGAAAGTTTTAAAAGAAGTGTAACCACAATGTCAAACCACAGTTCACTTCCTCGCATCTGCCCCACCCTAGGAAAATCACTGAGTGTATTCTGGGTCACTCGGGAACATCAGTCATTTCTGAGCAGACTAGCGGGAGAGAATCGAGAGTCCTGTCTTGTTCTCATCTCTGTCATCAATTCATCTGCAACTCATCTGCTTCCCCTCTGCTTTCACCCTGGGTCTGAAGATACCTGTTTCCTCTCTGATGGGCGCCATGTCCCCTTCTCAACCTTCCCCTTCCTGCCACTGGCTGGTTCCTCCTCCCTGCCCCGCCCCTTTGCCTTACCCAGTGGTACTGTTGGCCTCTCCCCCACCTTTCCCACCTTCATACCAGCCATCTTCCTCTTTTCCCATGATCCTCATGCCCAGCGATCCTCTTGAGCCCACATGGCTTTCACCCTAATTTGTCCTCTTTTCCTTAAAGGCAATCACATCACCAGTACTCCATGTCCTTCTTCCCCGAACGCGTCGCACTTGCTTCCATAAGCTCCTCTCCTTCTGTTTACCTCCTCCGATCTCCTTGTACATTTCCATGACAGGCCACATAGGGTGGGTCAGCCAATCACATATCTGTGCCTACCTGCGCCAAGCTCTGTACCCGCACTGGGTGACAGCAATGAACAGGACAGATACAAGCATGTTCTCTTGAAGCCTGAGAGCTGGTGCAGATGGAATTAAAATCGATTCGACTGATGGTCCACGAATCTTCCGGACAGGACTGTGAATCTTTTCTTTATCTCTGTATCCTCAGAACTTCACACAAAGCCTGACACATAACAGATCCTTAACAATATCTGGTAAATAAAACGAATTGTTTCTGCAAGTCAGTGTGCTTACTTCAATATTAGTTTAAGTCCATGCTCTACTGGGTCACCCTGAACGCTACAAATGAAAAGGTATTTAGGAAGGGTTTTGATGAGGACTTTTTTTTTTTTTTTTTTTTTTTTTTTATTAAAAA
>NW_006160147.1:6091714-6097100 GCF_000334495.1 Tupaia belangeri chinensis
AAAAAGGTGTTTGGGAGGGGTTTTGTTGGGGATTTTTTTTTTTTTTTTTTTTTTTTTGATGAGAACAGAGCACCAACCTCTGGGGACAATGTGTGTAGGGGAGGTATGAAGGAAGGCTCCTAGAGCCAAGCTTACCATTACCGGCTAAAAGCAGCTCTGGGGTGCTTTGTTTCTGTCTTCTTTGCTATTCTGGACTGTCTGCTCCCTCCTCCCACTGCCAGCCTCCTCCCTTCCAGCTGTAATGGGAATAGACCTCAGTCACCCCTGGTTCCCCACCGTCCTCCCCACCGGCTGCTCTGAACATGTGGTTTCCTCTCACCACTGCAGCGTCTCGCTTCCTATCTCAGCCCCAAGCAACTGCCCCAACTGTTTAGCTGCTGCTGCTCTGTAGTAGCAAGAACGTCAAATTAACCCCGCTCTAGCTAGGAGTTTCACCAAGACTCCAGTTCGAGGACCAAGTCAGAAAGGTAGAAACCAGCGCCCACAGATTCCGTTACACTGGCTGCAAGAATATTGACTGGTGACCCCAGTCCCAAGCCAGCGTGCCCGACACTCCACCCCCCAAGGCCAGGGCCCTACTCTGACTGTGTGGGTTAGTGCCAGGCTCTGGAGAGCACACCAGGCTGAGCTGCAGGCTCTCTCTGCAGTGGCATCTCCAGGACCTTGGCACCTACTCCAGGGAGTGATGAAGTCAAAAGCAACAAAGGAGAGCTATCAGGAAGTGTGCTGCAGAACCTGTGGAGCCCACGCCTGCCCTCCTCACCATGACGGAGCTCGGTTGCATCAATCCGATCTCTTCTGCCCAATACTGCCCTCCATCCCTGCTACTGGGCAATCAGAATGAGGGTAAGGGTTGCTTGGCCACAACCTAGCTGGCCTAAGGAACTGAAAAATGTGGTGGCGGGGAGCCTCCAGAGAAAGGGCTGAAAATGAAAGTGGCTTCCCAGATCCAGAACTACTACTTGGAGACTGACTCCATGAATCCACTATCTCACTACCGTCATCATCGTCTCATGGAATTACAAAGCAAGCCCAGAGCAGAAGCTGCGAGAACCCTAGACATCTGCAACAGCCCTCATGAGCATGCTTTGTAGGTCATGCAATCCCAGTCCCAACTACTCAGCTACGCTATTGTAGCACGGCATCAGCCAAAAGGCGCACATAAACAGTGTGCATGCCTGTGTTCCAATAAAGCTTTGTTTATAAAAACAGGCATCTGGGGACCAGCAGGTGACATGGTGGTTAAGGCACTGGACTCCCACATGGCTGACTGTGGTTCAAGTCCTGGACCTGGCAGCTAGCTAGCTTGCTTGCTTGCTTTCTTTCTTTCTTTCTTTCTTTCTTTCTTTCTTTCTTTCTCTCTCCCCTCTGTTTCTCTGGTGAGGACATGTGCCCTATAGCAAATTAAATAATAATAATATAAATTTAAATAAATAACTCCAAAAAATTTAAAAATAAATTAAAACAGGCATCTGGTCTACAGGCCAGTCTACAACCTTTGGATGCTGGCAAAATCTATTCTTCCAGCATTTCTATGCTCCAAAGAGGAAAATGGGCTCCCATCCACTCCAGATGTGAGGGCCTACTCTGAGGCCTAGCCCTCCATCCCTGCTACTTCCTCCTCAAGACACTGAAGAGATCTAGACTGCTTATTTGGAAAGCCTGGCCTGCATCGAAAACCTGGACAAAGGTGGAAAAAGCTTTAGACATCATGGGACCAGCAGTTAGCGTAATGGCTATGTCACTCGACTCCCACTGTTTACTGCGGTTCGCGTCCCGGACCCGGTGGCTTAAAACTCATGCCAGGCGCATGTGCGTACGTGCCCAAGATCCCAAGAAGAGAACGGAAGAGAAGGGATTGTGGCGTGGCCATCCCCCCTGGGGGGTGATTTCTTGCTTTCTGTCTCTCTGTCTGTCTGGCGAGTGCACGCGCCCTATAGTGAAAAACCTCTCCAAAAAAAAAAAAAAGAAAAGAAAAAGAAAAAGCTTTAGATATCAAATCAAAGGGCTTCTGGTCTAGAAAAAAACTAAAACCCCTAGACTGGACAGTAAGGCCTAGGAAAAGAAGCGACTTGTCCAAGATCATGCCATTGGCAACGTCTCCCAAACCTCTGTCCAGTCCCCTCCAGAGGGATGAGCAGCGAGGATGCATATGAACAGCATGCCGGTGCAGGCCAAGGACCCGTGACACACACGTCCTGGAGCGACTGCGAATGGACAAGCCAAGGTCAAGGTGAGAATTTGCGAAAAGGGGTTTGTGTGTGTATTTTTTTCCCCAGCTACTCTTGGGCATAATAGGGAGAAAAAAACTTAAAACAAAAACCCAAACTACAAAAAAGGATGTGCTTTGGTAGAAGATGTGGGTGTTTACTAGCAGAAACTGGTCCAGGAGTCTGGGTACAGGCCCCGGGATAAAAACAAGTATCAGGCATACAGCCGCACCCAATTCCAGGTCCACGTCCCAACTCCTGAGCTCTCTCTCCAGTCACCTTCTCGGCAGCTCTGTCCCTTCAAGTCCATAATCTATGATAATATCCAAAATCTCTTCTCTTAACTACTTCCACTGCAAACTTCACTCACCTGACTCCAAGCAGTTCTATCCCGATGCCCCACCATTATGGTGAAGGCAACATATACGGAAGCCAATCAAACATCACCCTCCAGACAAACGTGAACCCAGATTTTTCTACTGCTGTTAACTAATAAGACTCAGAATTCGGTACTTTCTTCCCCATGCCCTGCCCCATGGGCTCCACCCTAACGCGACACCTCCAATCTGGATGTGGCTGTTCTCCGGCCTGGGATCCCAGATTCCGGGCTTGCCACAATGCGGACCGATCTTCCCTGAATGCTTGTCTTCCTTCCACTTACCATCATTGCTCCAAGGTCAAGGCCAGTGATAATGACCGCTGTCTTCCCCGCTCCCAGAACCTCACCTAAGTCAGGGACACACAACAAACGCTAAGGGAACAAACTCTAGCTTTCACAAGACAGGACTGGCCTGAACCCACAGAGCCTTCCTTCCCACTACCTGGCACCCAGACTACCAAGCTCTGCAGACCCTCCGTCGTGTCCCTCACCACTCCCATCCCCAGCTCCTACAGCCCAGAAACCAGCTCTCGGCTCCATCTAGCTCATCAATGCCTGACCCTCCTCATACGCAGGTCCTTCCCGCATCCACAGCTCTGCCCACGCTCTGTTCACGCTGCCCTGTGATGACGTCTGTACCCTTCCCCCTCCATCTACTCCAACTCCTACACAACTGCCAACTGCCGAGCTCTGGGGGGCAGCGAGGGCATGCAGGGAGTGGGAAGGACCAAAAAAAAAAAAAAAACCCACCCAAAACTGGGGAAAGGGAAACATGACGGAGGTACACTGGGGTCTCAGATCCCAGGAGGCATCACACTCCCAATGGGTTGCAGGCGATTAGAGAAGGAAGAGGCGGAGGAGGAGCCAGATTTTTCCACTGAACGAAAGGCATGATTTTCATCACTGCTTCTGTTGCCCTGGTAACCAGGGACAGCCCAGTGGAGAGTACAGTAAAAGAACACCATGTTTATTTTTGCTGTCTGATCCACTTCCCTGCCCACCCCTCCCTGGCCATGCCCTGGCCCCTGGACCTGACCTGCCTGTCCTAAGATGTCACCACCTCTCTTCCAGTCACTCTGACTTCTCTTTCTTTTTATCCAACCCTAAGTCCCATGCATTTTTCCACTGTATTCTCTGGGGGTCATCTCACCACACCATCTGCCACATAAGGGGGCCCCAGGAAAAGCTGGCCTCAAAGCAGAAGTGGGGTATCTGCCCCATCAGACAGGACCAGGGTACTAAGAGGCAGGAAGGTGAGATTCTGACCAGCCAACCCCTCCTCCTCAGGTGGATAGCTAGTGTGGAGTGGGCCCTGCCCTGTCCTCCCAGTTCCCTTCTTAAGCCTGGAGTCAAGGGAAGGAGCCAGGCTGGGGAAGGGGGGAGTAGGTCCACCCACAGCCTCCACAGATCCTGCCTCCCACAGGGACATGGTGTCTGTGTGACCCGAGAGCAGAGACACAGCATACTCGCCCCGGGAGATTATATAAGCGTTATATAACATGGTGGCACCAATAAGCACACAGACGCAGTTGTTGAGTGCCAGGACAGGCCAGGGGTGGAACCAAACCCAAGGGGCCGGGGGCAGAGTCCTCTTGCCAGCAATGCCAAGGCACTGCCAGGTTCTGGCTGCCCAGCCCTGTCCATACCTGCTCTTTCCACCCCAGAGGACAGGGGAGAGACTTGCCCGGCTGTGCATTCTTCTTCCCACGCTGGGCAGCAGGGAGGGGCCGCAGCACATCAGCACCCGGACCCAGCGGGCCAGAGGCAGCACCAAGGAGCAGCCACGGGGGTCATGGGACGACAGGGGGTAAGGGCCAGCAGCCCCCTCCTCTCTGTCTTCCTACCAGAACGCGCTTGTTTGGGGAACAAGTGCTGCAGCAGCTCCAGGATTGGCTGGGCCAGCCGTCCCTCTGCGCTGTCATTTGCTGTTCCTCTAAAAAAACAAACCGAAAGGGAAAGGAAAAGAATTAAGCAATTCAACAAATGCCAAATCTCAAATTGTGGTCTAGGGCTGCAAACGGCGCCGGAAGAGGGGGTCCTCAGAAAATTACCTTATTTCCCTAAAAAAACCCCGCCAAGTCCTGGCCAATCCACCCTCTAGGAACTTGGGCTTCGGGCCCAGACTCCCCCAACTTCCGACCCCAGGGCCCCAACAGGGGGAGCTGCCTTGATGGCGGGCACGTCTCAGTAGCAGGCAAGCCCCCTCCCCCCTCTGCAGGGTGCTGGGTCTGCGGCTCCCGGATATGCAGCCAGGCAGCCGACCTGGGGCAGTTCTGGGCAGTTTGGGGACAGGTCTTCGGCAAACTCTTCCACCATCATCGCCACACCCACTTTAATTTTAGGGGGGTGGGAGGTACTGAACAGAGACAGCCCAGTGGCACCTCCAGCGGCACCTGCCCTCTCCCGCTATGCCTCTGGCCTTCCCGCCTCCTCCTCCACACACACCTCCGCGCCCCCTGAAGAAGCGGGGAGAAAGAAAGACGCATTAATATCACGAGCCTGGCGCACCACCCTCGCCCCCTCAACCACCTGTCTTGCGTGCGCGCTCCCTCCCCCATAGCCTTCGCCAACTCCGGGCGCCCCCTCTGCAGCAGGGGTACCACGCCCACTGCGGAGCGGAGAATGCCAGGTGGGGAGGGGGCAGGGCTTCCGTGCGGGACCAAGGGGCTGCTCCTCCACCTCCAGGCCCAGCCGACTAGGGGCCCAGGGCCCGCGATCCGCCCGGGGTCGCTCCAGGCCGCGATCCGCTCCCACCCAGCGGCAAGGACAGCCGCACCCGGAGGCCGCGCTGCAGCTG
>NW_006160147.1:6097335-6105940 GCF_000334495.1 Tupaia belangeri chinensis
TCGCGGCGGGCATCGCACGCTCGCGTCCGGGAAAATCTGCCGCAGCCGGGTCGACTGATTCGGAAATTCCCAGAATTTGACCGTAGGTTTGCAGCGGGGCGGAGGACTTGGCAGGCGGTCCGAAAGTCCCCAGCCTCAGGGCAGAAGCCCGCCCGCCCTATCTCCGAAGGGTGACTCTTTGCATGATTCAGGTTTCTTTCCTGTTCCACTGACCTTGCTCCCCCAAATCTGTAATGTCTCTGAGCAGTGAAGACTCGGTGGAGAGACTGGTGGCTCCTCCAGTAAAATGTTGGGGGGAAGGCGGTTTCAAGGGTGGGCAAAGCGGGAAGCTCTGGAGGTTGGCGGTACAAGGCTTGCATGGGCCTGTCAAAAACCCGAGTAGTGCACCAGGTCACTTCCCGAGCTTGTTTTTAAAAACCACACACAGACAGCCTTCCTGTAAGTTCTAATTTGGAAGGTGGAGAGTTCTGGTTTTTTTGGTTTTGTTTTTTCTCCTAACCTGTTATTGGATCTAGACCTGTTTAAGAATTGGAAATGCTGTGAACTCTCCAGAAAAAGGCACGTGCATACAGAAACACAATTTGCATAGTATTTCAGGGAATTCTGAAACTTCTCAAGGCTCTATCCACTCATTCATTCCTCCCTCTGGAGATAAGGCAGCCATAATTTGCAGATCCCTGGATGAAGCTGGGACACAAACTTATCCACAATGTACCTGCCAGAAAGTGGCTAATGTACCAGCAATGTCCCCTGGTCCATGAGGCACCACCCACCAGTTGCACATGCCAGGAGCAACCAAGATAGATGTCATCCTTGACCAGCCCATATCATTTCCCTCCCTCCTTGCACAGTCCCCCTTCATCATCACACCCTGATTCAGACTGTCCTCTCCATTCCCACCTCAAACCACCATTACTTCTTGCCTGGATTTCTGCATTTGTCTCCATCCTAACTGGCCTGACTCCGGCCTTGCCAGGCTCAGAGCCAGTCTCCACATCTGCTATGGACTGAATGTTAGTATCCCCCTAAAATTCACATTTTGCCATCCTAACTCACAATGGAAAGGTATTGACAGGTGAGGCTTTGGGGGATACTTACACTGCGAGGGTGGAACCCTCAAGAATGGGAGGAGTGCCTTCATAAAAAGAGACATGAGATGAGGGCTTATGCTTCTTCTCTCTTGATGACACAAGAGGATGGCCATCTTTAAATCAGGAAGCAGATTCTCGCCAGACACAGATCTGCCAGTGCCACTGAACTTCCCAGCCTCCAGAACTGTAAGAAGCACATTTCTGTTGTTTAAGCCACTCAGTCTATACTATTCTATTGACTATTATACTCAAACTTGGCTCAAACGTTTACAACATCCCAGCCAGAGGAAACTTCCAAAAATATCAATCACTTCTCTACTTAAAACCCTTAGGTGGGGCCCACAGGTACCATGGTGGTTAAGACACTGGCTTCCCATGTGAACGACTGCAGTTAGAGTCCCAGACCTAGTGGCTTGCTTTCCTCGTTCTCTCTTTCTCTCTCTCTCTCTTTCAGGTGTATACATGTACTCTGTAGCAAACTAAAAAAATAACTATAATAAATAAATTAGATAAATAATTCTTAAAAAAAATTTTTTTAAAAAACAACCCTTAGGTATCTCCACACTGTATGCAATATGAGATCCAATTTCTTTCAGCTGGCTCTCAATAGCGGACTCTCTGGTTTCTCGGTGCTTTCCCTCTGTTTTTTTTTGTTTGTTTGTTTGTCTGTTTGTTTTTTAAGTTTGTTTATATGCATCAGAGAGATTGATTTTTTTTTCTTTTCTTTTTTGGACAGGCTCTCACAGCGTCCCGATCCTCCTGCGCCAACTCTCAGCCAACTAGGATTACAAGTACACTCCACCATACCCAGCTTGTGCAGGTTGGGCGGGGAACTGAATCCGGGCCTCCCATGTGGCCTCAGCCCCTGAGTAGCAGCATCTCAGCGGTGTGTGCTCCTGCCATTCCCTCTTACCTTCTATGCTTCACTCATACTGACTACACACCATGTTCTTTCCCACCGAGCAGGGAGACACTCTCCTCCCACTCTTTGTGAGACTGTTCTACTGATTCTTCAGGTTTTCTTGCTGTCTCCTTATGTGTCCTTGCTCTTTCTCTGCTGTATTAGCCCCACAGTTCAGCATCATTCTTTCCCAATGTCTGCTTTGCCTATCATACTGGGACCCTCTGCAATAGTATCATCAATGCCTAGCATGATACCTGGTACCAGAAAGGAACACAGAAACATTTGTTAAATGAGTGAAAACCTTGAACATGACATACTCCAGAGGAGGGCCTCTAGGACTAATGCAGTGGCACTGTGTGATCGGAAGGTTAGGTATGATGGGGCCATACCCAACCTTTTTTTTCCTACAGGGCATGTGCATTCACCAGAGACAGAGAGAGGGAATGTGAGAAATCATCCCCCCCACCCCAGGAGAGATGGCCAAGCCCCAGTCCCTTCTCCTCCTGGGATTTTGGTCATGTATACACATGTGCCTGGTATGATTTTCAACCACCAGGTCTGGGACTTGAACTGCAGTCAGCCACGTGGGACTCCAGCACCTCAACCACCATGCCATCTGCTGACCCAAGGCCTAGTGCTTTATAATAACCACAACGTTCACTGTTTTCAGGTGAATTCCACTTTCCGATCTTCGATATCTTCAGGTTTAAAATGGAGACAGCACCTTCTGCTCTGAAGGTGACCAGATGTCTAGGTGGAAGCACTTTATAATGTTAAAGTTCTCCCTGTAGATAGGCGTTAGTGAGCAGTATTGTGTCCATAAGACTTCACCGGATCCTCACAATAACATTTTGAGTCGGCACCTGATGTTTCCCACTTTGCATATGAGGAAACGGAAGGTGGACAGTATAAAGCATTAGCTTTGCCTAAGATCACCTAGCTAGATGCCAAGGGACAGAGGCTTGAGGCTGGACTCCAAGCCAAGGCTTTCCACCATAGGCCACCTGCTTCTCTTGTCCAACGTTGGAAGCAGTTAGGACGCATACATGCTGACTTCGTGAAGATCCTGCGGCTCACATACTCTTGAAGTATTTTGTGTGTGTGCCTGTGGGTGGGGAGGGTGGTAGAAACTAGACTGCATGCAATCAGTTATCAGAACAGGAAGGAGTGATTGATGTAGGGAGCAATTGACCTCAAGGCTGACTCTATCCTCCCCATCTCTGCTTCTTTTCCAGCCCTAGTGCGGTTGGCTTAATTTACAGCCCCCTTTGCCCCATAGTTGGACTTCTGCAGGCTACCAGCTTCCCAGAAGCTGGAGATCTTATTCTGTCTAGCAGCAGATATTTACTTAGCTCTTACTAAGTGCTTTGTCATGGCCTATGGAAGCCTAGCCAAGTTATTTAACCTCTCTGAGCCAGTTTCCCCATTCTGTAAAATGGGCTGGATAAGAACCCATCACCTGATGGTCATGAGAATTAAACAAGATGACCTACCAGCTGCTGAAGACTATTGCTAGGCGGGACACTTGCTCTTGCACCTACTCTGGTATTTTTCTTTTGAGTGCATGAAAATGTCTGTTTCAAGACAAGGGGGGACCAGCAGGTGGCATGATGGTTAAGGTGCTGGACACTCCCACATGGCCGACCACGGTTCAAGTCCTGGATCTGGTGGCTTGCTTTCTCACTTTCCCTCTCTCTTTCTCTCTCTCTGTGTCTGTCTCTGATCAAAATAAAATCAATGAATGAATAAATAAGAACAAAAAATTAAAAAAAAAAAAGACAAGGGGACAGCGGAGGAGAATAGAGGAGTTGAAAGAGTGATGAAAGGCCCACAAAGACCACATCACTCTCTGTTATGCTCCCTCCCAGGGACATGACTGCTTTAGGGCTCAGAGCCTGATGGACCTGTTCCAGAATGACTTGTGAATTTCTGGGCCCAGGCAGAGCCCTTTGAATTTGTAAGACAAGGTCAAGTCTGGTGGCAAGACACTTTCTCAAGTCCTTGGTATACTGGGGTCCTGGACCACAGAGAGTCAAAGCCCGAGAGGGAGAACAGAACAGCCATCTTTTAGTGAGCACAACTGTGAGGACTCATCTGAGACTCTTTCTGAGAACTTCTAGAAACAACTTGAGGACATGCTGAGAATGTCAATGAAATCATTAAACAAGACATTACAAACATAAAGAACGGAGGTGGCGCCAGGCACGTAGTTCATGCCCGTTCCCTAAAACGTTCCATACTTGGGCGTCAGGTGCAGAGTCCTTTGCTTGGGGGCCTTGAGATAACGCTGCCTTTGCAGCTAAACATGTTTGTTTCTCACCGTGTCCAGTGCCCCAGGGAACACCCAGTGGAACTGCCGTGTGTGGTTATGGTGGTTTTTCTCTTTAAAGATTAAATCGTTTTTTCCCTTTTAGTTCAACAAAGACAACAGCCCTTTGGTTTTTGATAAACGTTCTTTTCCTACTAGCAGGTGGATTTGCCCCGGGCACTGAGAGCTGTGCTTTTAAAACACACACAACCCCAGCTGTTTGAATCTGCTGCCTGGTCTGTCTTATTTCTCTTATCTTCTGCCCCCAGGGCTAGGTTTTCTCTGCCTTGGCAAGCTGATAACATGTGGAAGGAAGAGAACAGTTCTAATTAATAGACTAATTAGTGGTACAAGCCTTTAATAGCTGATTATAGGGAAGTCATTCCCCACCCCCCAAGTGATTGATTTATTTATTGCTGTTGTGCAGCATTATGGCAAAATAGTCAGCTCCTAATTATCTATTGGCTGGTTCAATCAGGCCTTTTCCTCTGCTCCTTCTCATCCTTCTCCTTGCTAATTGTGGGCATCGGCAGAAGGGAGAGCTGATGAGCAGCTCTGGACAGACATATGTGTTGGGACCCTGATGTCACCCCATCTTGAGAGCTCAGCCAGAATGGGAACCGCTGGGAAAGACAGCAAGAAAATTCTACCTGTTCTTCTAGAATTGCCTCTCCATGACCCTTTCCTCCTGATTCCCCCATCACCCCCTGCCACACACACATGCATTGTTAGTGGCATGAGTGTTAGGTGGAGGCGAAAAACATGCACTAAAGTCCAACTGTTTGGGTTCAAACCTTGGCTCACCCGCTGGCTACTTAGGTGATCTGTACCAAGTGTTGGACTTCACTGTGCCTCAGTGTCTTGCTTTGTAAAGTGGGAATATAGTCATTCCTCTCTGGGATTCTTGTTAAGATTAAATGAGGGACCAGCATTTAGCGTAATGGCTATGTCGCTGGACTCCCTTGTAGTAGACCGCAGTTCGCGTCCCAGACCTGGTGGCTTAAACTCACGCCGGGCTCGTGTGCATGCATGCCCAAGATCCCGAGAGGAGAATGGAGGAGAAGGGATTGCGTCATGGCCATCCCCCCAGGGGGGTGATTTCTTGCTTTCTGTCTCTCTGTCTCTCTCTGTCTATCTGGCAAGTGCACGCACCCTATAGCAAAAGCCTCTCCAAAAAAAAGAAAAAAAAAGACTAAATGAAATAAACTACGTAAAGCACTCAGCATGTTGGACACAGTGGGGCCAAGCCTACTACTTTTTTTTTTTTTTTTTGATCTCCTCTTGAGGTTTTCAGCACTCATGCCCATGCCCCTGATGCGATCTTTCAAGACATCAGGCCCTGGACTATAAATCGCAGAGTCGGCCATTTGTGTCCAGCCATTGTAGGATTCAGCCATCTTAACTCCTATGCCACCTAGTGGTTCCTTACTGTTTTTTAAGAGCAGCACCATTGGGACCAGCAGTTAACGTAATGGCTATGTCACTGGATTCCTATGTAGTCAACCGTGGTTCGCGGTCCGGACCCGGTGGCTTAAAACTCATGCTGGGCACGTGTGCGTGCGTGCCCAAGATTCCAGAGGAGAATGGAGAAGGGATTGCGGCATGGCCATCTCCCCTGAGAAGTGATTTCTCGCTTTCTGTCTCTCTGTCTCTGTCTGTCTGGCAAGCACACGCGCCCTATGGCAAAAAACTCTCCTAAATAAATAAATAAATAAATAAATAAATAAATAAATAAATAAATAAATAAATAAATAAATAAATAAATAAATAAATAAATAAATAAATAAATAAATAAATAAATAAATAAATAAATAAATAAATAAATAAATCACGCGCCCTATGGCAAAAAACTCTCCTAAATAAATAAATAAATAAATAAATAAATAAATAAAAGCACCATTCACTCTTTTCAGAGAGCTCGGTGCAATCTTGTCTTAAACTCTCAATAACATTAGCTATGATAATCACTATTGCCTGAAGTTATTTAACTTCCCTAATATACATAGAAGAAATTTCATAAATGTGTGTGGACTAAATGAATGACTGGATCATAATTTTCAAGTAGATTGTGAGTCCTTGAAGTTCAAAAGAGTGAAGAAGAGAGGAAATTGATCCTGATTATGATAAGAGCTCCCTTAAGTTTGTGCTTGTCACAGGCTGGGATTTGAGCTTAGTTTTTATGTGTAGTCTCTCATGGAATCCTTCTGTAACCTGATTTTTATCCTTCTTAGATCCTGTTTTCCTTCAATAGACCAAGCCCGTATACCGAGTTTTATGGGAAGTCTGTATTCACTTAAGATTTCTAAAGACCCTTGGGGGTTGGACTGACATTTTCGTCATCTCTTTTCCTTAGGAATTCCAGTTCTGCCTGAATTCGCGTGCTTCCACCTGCCTCTGGATAAATCTGCTCTCTCACCCCATCATTCTCATTCCATGCATGGCAAGCTGAGCCCCCGTCTTACTTTCTTCCCTTAAAGACCCAAGGAACACAGGGCTATATTGCATGGAAGACTAGGGGTCAGGGCAACCTGGCATAGTTACAACACCTGTCAGAGCAGGTAATACTGGAAATACCAACGTGCCCTAATACCCTCCTCCTGGCTGTTCTGCCACCCAGAGGCCGGCCTGCCCCACTTTTTCCCTTTCCCCAAGCTTCTTCTCTCTACTGTCCTCCACTCTCTGAAAACATCAGATTCTTGTTACATTATTATGCAAAGAAATTGAGCTCTTTTGAGCAAACCCCTCTATTCTGGACTCTTCTCAGTCTGGGGTCAGAGAAGGAGCTGAGAGAATGAAAGGGCAACTGCTTTTCTTAATCAAAAAAAGTTCACCAACTCGTTTTCCTGAACAAATAAGTAAAGCACTTCTAGGATGAACCCTGCCCCACCCTAAAATGACATTTTAGGTATTGTTTTGCACCCCACCTTTTTTTTTTTTTCTGTTGTACCTGTGGTAATGCTATCAGGCAAATATTATTCCCATTTTTTGCAGATGCAGGAAATGAGGATTAAGGTTTAAAAAGTAACCTGCTCAAGGTCAGATGGTGAATATCCAAGGTGAACTCCAAATGCAAAATGACTCCAAAGATGGAGAGACTGACCACAACACCGTGTGGCCACTTTATGCAGTGCAAGAAGGTCTGAAGTGGGCTGTGGTGGCTGGGCAAACCTTACTCAGGGAGTCTTTCCTGTTGGGAGGCAGTGGGGGTCAGAGGAAGGTGAATTGATTGACTGAAGGCCAAAGACATTCAAACAGAGTTAGAGCCAGGAATAGCTGCCTATCTATAGCTTCATGTCTGAGACCCTAGAGGAGCTGTTGCTATTAATCACTGCTGAATGATTACTCTGATTGCTTTATTTGTTGATATCGTGGTTGCTGAATGTTACTGCGCTTTATTCAACCTTGAGTGGGAGCCCCCTCTCTAGGAGGATAAAGCAAATTTTCTTTTGCTATTGGAGTGTTGACTTCCTATGTAAAACCACCACATCAAGTTGCTTGGCCATCCATGGTTGAAAGGCTGGCCAGGCAGCTGAGGCTCGTACAGAAAGTAGCTATGGAACTAAGGAGAGAATGTCTTGCTTGAATTTGGCAGTCCTCATCCCAAGGACTTACCTTAGGCAGGAGTGGTGAGTTAGGCAGAGTCTGGTGAAGGACTGCAACCCAGCTGGGCAGTCGCTGGGCACCAAAGTTATACCGGTGCAAGAATGTTGCTGGAAATGGAATGAAGCTGCAAAATTGGGATTCATTGGAATTTTTTCCAGAAGGGATAATGGATGTAGTTGGAAAGAATTCTTGAATACATCACTGGTCGAGGAGTCAGGGAGATTTTGCCACATACTAACAGTGTGACTTTGGCATTCTTATCCCTAAAATGAGGATTATGGTATTGACTGTAGAGGTTTTTTTTCCCTAATAAGTGTAATAATAGAAAAATGATAGAATGTATTATTCACTTTTCAGCCTATTCTAATGTAGTTTCTGCCCTTATCCATTCTATGGATTGCTCTAAACAAAATCATCAATCACCTCTTTGTTGAAAATTCCATTCCTCGGACCAGCAATTAGCATAATGGCTATGTCACTGGACTCCCATAGTTGACTGCGGTTTGAGTCCCGGACCAGGTGGCTTAAACTCACTCCGGGCGTGTGTGCATGCATGCCCAAGATCCTGAGAGGAGAATGGAGGAGCAGAGATTGCGGTGTGGCCACCCCCCCGGGGGCTGATTTCTCGCTTTCTGTCTCTCTGTCATTCTGGCGAGCTCACACGCCCTATAGCAAAAACCTCTAAAAAAATAAAATACA
>NW_006160147.1:6106086-6113139 GCF_000334495.1 Tupaia belangeri chinensis
GTCTTCATCCCAAGGACTTACCTTAGGCAGGAGTGGTGAGTTAGGCAGAGTCTGGTGAAGGACTGCAACCCAGCTGGGCAGTCGCTGGGCACCAAAGTTATACCGGTGCAAGAATGTTGCTGGAAATGGAATGAAGCTGCAAAATTGGGATTCATTGGAATTTTTTCCAGAAGGGATAATGGATGTAGTTGGAAAGAATTCTTGAATACATCACTGGTCGAGGAGTCAGGGAGATTTTGCCACATACTAACAGTGTGACTTTGGCATTCTTATCCCTAAAATGAGGATTATGGTATTGACTGTAGAGGTTTTTTTTCCCCAATAAGTGTGATAGTAGAAAAATGATAGAATGTATTATTCACTTTTCAGCCTATTCTAATGTAGTTTCTGCCCTTATCCATTCTATGGATTGCTCTAAACAAAATCATCAATCACCTCTTTGTTGAAAATTCCATTCCTCGGACCAGCAATTAGCATAATGGCTATGTCACTGGACTCCCATAGTTGACTGCGGTTTGAGTCCCGGACCAGGTGGCTTAAACTCACTCCGGGCGTGTGTGCATGCATGCCCAAGATCCTGAGAGGAGAATGGAGGAGCAGAGATTGCGGTGTGGCCACCCCCCCGGGGGCTGATTTCTCGCTTTCTGTCTCTCTGTCATTCTGGCGAGCTCACACGCCCTATAGCAAAAACCTCTAAAAAAATAAAATACAATAAAATTCTACTCCTCTACTACTTGGTAACATTCGATGCTGTATGTAGGGACTTCAAAAAGTTCATGGAAAATTGGAATTAAAATACGAACTTTTTTTTTTTAGTGCAAAAAATGTTGAAATCCATGCTTAATTTTTCCATGATATGCATTTTCCCATATCCACCCCCCCCACCATGTACCATCTAGTAAATGCCAGAGCCTTATAGGAAAAACACACACACACATGTAAACACAACACAACTGTGTGGAAATAGGAGGGAAATGGCAAGTAGCACCTTGATATTATTATGAAAAAACATATACGAAGAGAGGAGGAGGAGAGTAAAAGCAAATATGACACAAAATATTAGCAATTTTAAATCTAGATGAAAGTAATCTAGTAAATGGGGGATCATTTCACTCCTCTTACAATCTTACTGTGAGTTCGAAAATAGAAAAATGGGGCAAAATGGGGAAAAAAACCTCTAACGGATCTTAGTAATCACGGAGTGGGTATGAGAGAAGGGGGCCAGGCAGCACAGAGGGGTTTTTCTGGTCCCTAGGTTAGCAGCAGAGTGCACAGTGTCATCTCTGAGGTGAGCATACAGGAGGAGAAACAGAAACTGATCCTGACGTTTCCAAGAGGGAAGTGTGCTTGCTAGAGGTGTAGACCTGGGTTTCTTTAGAATCTAGATGGTAATCAGAGGTATTAGAAGAAACTCTAGCATCAAGGGCAGGAGTGGACAATGAGAAGAGGTGAGGTGTGAGGTTGGAACCCTGGTGAAAACTGGCATTTAAGGGTCAGCAAAGAAGGATATTGTGGTAGACAATTTCCAAGATGGCCCCCGCACCACCTCTTCACATTCATCCCCTTGCGTAGTCCTCTCTTTTGTAGTATCAGGGTTGGTCTGCGTGATAAGAAAGAAGTGATGGTACATCTTTCGTGAGATTAGGTTAGAAGAGACATTGTGGCTTCCATCTTGACCACCCATGCTCATTCTTCTTGGATTATTGCCTTTAGGGGAGCCATCTGTCATGTCATAAGCAGTCTTAGGTAGAGAGACACATGGGGAAAAACTGGGACCTCCTGCCAACAGCCATGTGAGGAAGCCTAGAAGACTTTGGAAGAAGATCCTCAAAAAAAAAAATTTTTTTTTTACTTAAAAATAAATAAATAACAAGCCACAACAACCAAAAAAATAAGTCACAGCAACCCAGTTTAGCTGTTCCACCCACCTAAATTGCTCCAGATTTCTGATCCTAAGAAATTATGTGAGATAATTAATGTTTTGAAAACTACATTTTGGGGTAATTCATTATACAGCAGCAGATAACATATACAGATATCTCAGAGAGACTTAGAAGGGGTGGTCAGGGAGATAGGAGAACTGCGAGACTGGGGTTGTGAGAAACCAAGGAAGAGAATATTTCATGAAGGCCTGCCTGGTACATGGAAACCACCCCCCATGGGGATGGCCACGGTGCAATCCCTTCTCCATCCTCCTCTCAGGATCTTGGGCACGCATGCACACACATCCGGCATGAGTTTAAGCCACCAGATCTGGGACTTGAACCGCGGCCTATTACATGGGAGTCCAGCGATGTAGCCATTGCACCACGGTTGGTCTCGAAATAAAATGTAAAGTTCTGTTTCTCAGTCACACATTTTAAGTGTTCATGGGGCTGGTGCTGCTGAAATAGTGCAGGTCTAGAGCCTGTTCTCAAACTGGAATCCTCCTTCCCGCCTCAGGGTTCCCTGAAACATTTCCAAGGCATTTCTGAGGTCAAACTATTTTCACAATAATATGAAAATGTTTCTTGCCTTTTTCACTTTAATTTTACACATGTAATATCACAATAGATTAAATACAGAAGCAGAAAAGAGAATCGGCAGTCTTTTATTAAGTCAGATATTAGAGTTACCAAAATATAAAACAATGCCGCTCATCTTCTTAATCGTTTTTTCCTTTGAAAATAGACTTATTTTCATTACAAATGTGTTGCTTACATTATCATATAATGGGATGATTATTGTTATTTTAAAATGAATTAAAGAATATTTTTAAATTTTCTCTATTTATTTTCTGATGCAATGATTATTGATGAATATAACCCCCAAATTAAAAGCTCTTTGAAGTCCTCAATTTTTTTTTTATTTTAGGTTTTTCACCATAGGGCATGTATGCTTGCTGGAGAGAGAGAGAGAGAGAGAGAGAGACGGTGAGGAAGACAGTGAGATATCACCCCCTGGCTATGAAGGCCACACTACGATCTCTTCTCTTCCATTCTCCCCCTGGAATTTTGGGCACGCATACACACACACCCCCAGCACAATTTTCAAGCCACCAGGCCTGAGACTCAAACTGTGGTCAGCCATGCAGGAGTCCAGTGCCTTAACCACCACACCACCTGCTGGTTCCTCGTCCTCAATCATTTTTAATCATCTAAGAGGCCTCTGAGAATAGACGATCTGAACCTGTCTTACTCTCCACTCTAATAGTGTGTGATTTCTTCCCTTTTTATTTTTGGCTTGAACTTCTAGTTCCACACAAGATGTGGTAGACACACTTCTCACTCTAAGAGGGAGTATTCTTCCCACAAAGTGTATCTAAAAACCTGGACAGATATATAAAACAAACAGGAGCCAGCAGATGATGTGCTGGTTAAGGAATGTGTCTGATAATAATAATAATAACATAAAGGTAAGTAAATAATTCCTTAAAACAAGCATAAGACAGAAAGCTAGAACGAATAAGGCAGACTGGCTAGGACCGTAGGACTTAAGGAAAGATATGGCACCAGGGTGGTATCACTTGCTGGGAGCCTGCACTTTCACCCTGACCCAGCAATGCAATAAGGAAGCACCCCTCCCACCCATGCTCTTGCCCTATGGGGGTCAATAGCTGAATGAGAAACATGGAACTCCCCCATTGCAGTATCACAAGAGGCCTACTAAATGTAAGATTTAAATAAGATTAGAGTCTTCTAATACCCAAAATGTCCACCACAATTAAAAATCACCCTTAATTCCAGGAACTAGGACAATCTCAACTTGAGTGAGGCATGACCATTGACGCCAACAATGACAAAGAGTTTATAATAGCCATCTTAGAAATTCTCTAATGACCAATTTAACATACTTGAGACAAAAGAACAAATAGAAAGTCTCAGCAAAGACACTGACGGTATATAGGAGAATCATGGGGGCCAGAAGATGGCATAATGGTTACGTTGCTGGACTCCCATGTAGTCGACCACGGTTCAAGTCCCAGACCTGGCAGCTTAAACTCACATTGGGTGCGTGTGTGTGTGTCCCCAAAATTCTGAGAAGAGAATGGAGGAGAAGAGATTGTGGCATGGCCATCCTCTCTGGAGGGTGATTTTTTGCTTTGTGTCTCTCTGTGTCTCTCTGTTTCTCTAGCAAAAAAAATCTCTCTCTGAAAAAAACGAAGACTCATCACCATGTTCTTTCCTTGGGCCTTGAAAACTCACTCAGTTTTTAGAATGACCACCCACACGTTGTGCCTGAACCGACGCGCTCTCCTCTCTTTGAAATGCCCCTCCTCTTTCTCTTTTTCTGTGTAACTACTGCTTGTCCTTCGGGGTCAGCCCGGATATCATTAATTCAGAAAAGCCCTCCATGGCTTTCCATGGCTTCCATGCCCTCCCAGTCAGAGCGTCCCACACCGTAGTGTGTTACACTCGATGCAATTTGTCCTGTATCTGTTCTCCCACGCTCACCAACGTAGAGACTTGACAGAAGGGACTGCTTCTCATCCTGGGTGCCTGACATACTACCTGGCTTGCAGTGAGCATTCAAAACACATTTGTTGAATAAATGAATAAATTAATGAATAAATAGAAACTTGTCAGTGGTGTCCCCTTTCTTATGAAATAAAATGACACTCGGTGGTCTGGCTTTCACCACTCTACACAAATTGTGACATACATCTTTCTGGTACTCAACTGCCCCTAAGACACCCTACTTCTCTGCCATAGCGGAAAACACGCTCCCCTTTGAAAGTACTTGGTACTTCTCCATCTCCGCGTGGTGAACGTGCTCTTCTGATAGCCTCAGATGTCCCCCTTGATCATGGCCTTCGGATTCCAGACTGCTCAGATACCCTCTGTCTGCGACCCAGTCTCAGGTCTCTCAGCTGGAAATCCTGTTCACCTCTGGATCCACATCCTTTCTTTGGTCTCGCCTTGTGTTATTTCCTGCCTTTGCCTCGCCATTTGCTTGTTTATTACAGGTTGAGCATCCCTAATCTGAAAATCGGAGATTTGAAATGCTCCAAAAGACAGAACTTTTTCAGGGCCCACATGACACCGCAAGTGGGAAATTCTGCACCTGACCGCAAGTGATATGTGGCAGTCGAAACGCCGTAAGGAAAGAGTATTGCACAAAATTGCTGTCAGGCTGTGCGTATAAGGTGTATAGGGAACATAAATGAATTCTGTGTTAGACTTGGGTCCCATCCCTAAGATACATCACTATGCATCTGCAAACATTCCAAAACCTGAAAAACTTCAAAATCTGAAACGCTTCTGGCCCAGGTATTTTGGGGTCAGGGATCCTCAACCTATAGCAGCTTGTTGTTTGAATGCACTTGCAGTGTTCTCTCCAAGGTTTTAAAATCTGTAGGTTCTGTGCCAGCTTTGGCATGGTGGTCAAGGCAACTGGATCCCACATGTTGACCACATGGCTCGGGTCCCATACCTTGCAGCTTGAAAATCTCACACACGTGTGCATGTGTGCCCAGAATCCCAAAAGGAGGGAAAAAAATAGAGAAGTAGAAATTGCAGTGGGACCATCCTCCATGGGGAGTGCTTTTTCACTTTCCCTTTCTTTCTCTACCCTCTGAGCACATGTGCCCTCTGTCCAAAAAAAATTTTATTGAAGAGAGATTTTTGCTATAGGGCGTGTGCACTAGCCAGAGAGACAGAGAGAGACAGAGAGACAGGAAGCAAGAACCACCCCCCCGGGCGGGGGGGGCTGGCCACACTGCAATCCCTTCTCCTCCATTCTCCTCTCAGGATCTTGGGCATGCACTCACACGTGCCTGGCATGAGCTTTAGTACAAGGTGCTGCTGAAGTGAGCATGTGCCCAGCATGAGTTTAAAGTCGTCAGGTCCAGGACTTGAACCATGGTCAACAATGTGGGAGTCCAGCAACATAACCATTATGCCATCTGCTGGTCTCAGGCAAAATTTTTTTCTTTCTTATTTTTATTTTCTTTATTATTTTTAAATTTGACCAGAGAGAGACAAAGAGAAAGAAGGAAAGTGAGAAAGCAAGCCACCAGGTCCAGGACTTGAACTACAGTCAGCCATGTGAGAATCTAGCACCTTAACCACAATGCCACCTGCTGCCCCAAAATTATTTTTTTAAAAATCTGTGGGTTCAAATAAATGCCTATCTTATTCATCTTGCCTCTGACACTGAGCATCTAGCATGGTCCCTGTTACTGAGTTTGTTTCTTTTCCTGAGATAATTATACAGATAATTACAGCTCATAGAATTCCTGTGAATATTAAGTAAAATACATGATTTAAACATTGGCACAGTGTTTTAGTTTTCATTCCATAGGAGTTCAGTAAATGTTAGCTACCGCTATTGTTTTTTAAAGGAATATATAAGAATAATTCAGCCTCCAACAAACGAGCTAGCGGCAGAAGAAGCCACGGGCCTTCAGAACAAGGTTCCACATGGCTACTGTGAACCAGATGTTTAAGGGAATGAAGATTTTCTACTAATAATTCAGCCTCCAACAAACGAGCTAGCGGCAGAAGAAGCCACGGGCCTTCAGAACAAGGTTCCACATGGCTACTGTGAACCAGATGTTTAAGGGAATGAAGATTTTCTACTAATAATTCAGCCTCCAACAAACGAGCTAGCGGCAGAAGAAGCCACGGGCCTTCAGAACAAGGTTCCACATGGCTACTGTGAACCAGATGTTTAAGGGAATGAAGATTTTCTACTAATAATTCAGCCTCCAACAAACGAGCTAGCGGCAGAAGAAGCCACGGGCCTTCAGAACAAGGTTCCACATGGCTACTGTGAACTAGATTTTTCGCGCAGTACGCAAGCACGCCGCGCGGTTTTGTATTTTGTGATTTTTTTTTTTAAAAAAAGAACAGTAATTACAAATTTTTAATTTTTAAATTTTTTTCTTTTTATTGTTTTTCTCTGTCTCGTTTTCTTTTTTCTTGTCTTTCCACCCTCCAAATATCCTTTCAATGTGTTTTTAGACAGATCTAAGAGCCCTGTAGCTAAACATTCAAATACTAATAGGATTGAAATATTCCCTACTATCTACTGAATCTGCTACACCAGCAAGCACAATAGAACAGCAAAGAG
>NW_006160147.1:6114430-6130115 GCF_000334495.1 Tupaia belangeri chinensis
TGGAGGTGGTGTGAGAGGAGGGTGGGAAGGGACAGAGGGTCAGAAAGAGGGATGGAAATAATTCTAGCAAGTAGAATTGAAAATTTATTTTTTTTGTAATGTGCATGATTGAGCCACTATGCAGTGTGTACTGGATGGGAGATCGCATTTTGTGTGCTGTGATGATGCCTAGGGAAGGAATGTAAATTGAGTTACAAAAAAAAGTTTCAGGAAAACAAAATGTATCTATTCAATGACTGCAGTAGGATATGTAGCCCCAGTTAGGTGCTAATTTATAGGATGTGTAAAGTTAGACTTGTGCTCATGGAAATGTGTGTGTCACATGTGTTTGCTAGGAGGGTATTGGATTGATGAGGGTCTTTGGTGATTCAATAAAATGTGGGGGGAAAATGGTATAGAAATAGATAACAGAGACAGTGTGGGAGGAGAACAGGAGGTGGCAGAGGGTAAGAGAGGGAACCAAGGATGGGGGAGAAAAAGCAAAACATACAGAAAACAAGAAATGGAAGATCATTTGCTAATAATAACGTTTGTTGATGTGCTTGATTGAGACAATATACAGTGTACTCTGGATGGAAAATCTCATTGTGTATGCTGTAACGATGTACAGTGAATGAATGCAAATAAATTGGAAAAATAAAAAATAAAAAAAATTTTAAAAAAACGAAATATATAAACCGAGCAAGTCCTGTTTGCTCCACCTTCAGACGTCTTTTAAGAGTTTCACTTCATCTCATCCTTTCCAGTCTTGTCACCTGGTTCCAGCAGTGACTGTTTGACACTGTCACTAGAGTCTACTTGGTCTTCTTCCCTCTACTCCTATCATCCCTCTACCTCTAACCTCTACTCAGCAGCCAATAGAATCGTTTTTTTTTTTTTTTAGAGGTTTTTGCTATAGGGCGAGTGCGTTCGCCAGACAGACAGAGAGACAGAAAGCGAGAAATCACCCCCCAGGGGGGATGGCCACGCCGCAATCCCCTCTCCTCCGTACTCTCCTCGGGATCTTGGGCACGCACGCATACGCACCCGGCGTGAGTTTTAAGCCACCGGGTCCGGGACGCGAACCGCGGTCGACTACGTGGGAGTCCAGTGACATAGCCATTATGTTAACTGCTGGTCCTCCAGAATCTTTTTAAAGAGGTTTTTGCCTTAGGGCATGTGTGCTCACTGGAGAGAGAGAGGCAGTGAGAGGGAAAGTGAGAGATCACCCCCCAGCAGGGATGGCCATGCCACAATCTCTTTTCCTCCTAGGATCTTGGGCACTCACACGCATGTACCAGGTGTGATGTTCATGCCACCAGGTCTGGGATTGACTGCAGTCCACCAAGTGGAAGCCCAGCAGCATAACCAAACCACTATGCCATTTGCTGACCTCCAACAGGATCTTTTAAATAATAAATCAGGTATTGCTTCCCTACTCAAAACCTTCCAGTGGTTTCCCAGTTACTACTAAAGGCCTAATGTGACAGGCCCCTCACACACTGATGTAGTCTCGACGGCCATCTTGTCCTCCATGGAGAGCTTCTTGCACTTGCCAAGTTCCCATCACAGGGCCTCGCACTTGCCATTCCTTAGGTATGAGACGCTCTCCCAGCCCAGCCTCTAAGCTGCTCCCTCAGTCCATTCAAGTGAACCTATGCCCTCAACCGTTACCTCCTTCCTAGCAATCGCCACGTGTAAAATATCAACACAACCAGCATTCTTTTTTTCTTTAAAGAATTATTTAATCTGGGGCCAGCAGGTGGTGTGGTGGTTAAGGGTGCTGAACTCCCATATGGCCAACCATAATTCGAGGCCCGGATCTGGCAGCTTGCTTTCTCACTTTCCCTTGTTCTCGTGTTCTCTCTCTCTCTCTGTCCCTCTCGGGCAAAGTTAAATAAATAAATAGATAAATAAATAGGGGCCAGCAGGCGGTGTGGTGGTTAAAAGCGCCAGACTCCCACATGGCCAACCGTGGTTTGAGTCCCAGACCTGACAGCTTGCCTTCTCACTTTCCTTCTCTCTCTCTCTCTTCCTCTCTCTCTCTCACTTGCTCTACTCCTCTCTGATCAAATTAAAATAAGTAAATGAATAAATAAAGTTAAATAAAATAATTATTAAAAATAAAGTTAAAATAATTTTTTTAAATGATTCTTTTATTTATTGTTTCAATTGGACCAGAGACAGAGAGAGGGAAAGTGAGAAAGCAGGCCACCGGGTCTGGGACTCAAACTGTGGTCAGCCAAGTCGGGGTCCAGCGCCTTACCCACCATACCACTTACCAGCCCTACCAACCATCTTTCTTAATTGACTTAATGGTTTAATAGCTTTTAGTATGACCTGAAAACACATGTATTTACTGAGATAAAGTTGTTTGCTTTATTGACTTTTTCCTCCACTAGAATTATAAGCTCCGTGAGTATTTACTCTATCCCCAGTCGGTGGGAAAATGTCTAGCACATACTAAGTGTTCGAGAACACTCGTCACTGAGTGGTGCTGGGAGCACCTGGGAGGGGGCCATAAGAACAGACACGGCATTCTGCTGTACAACATCGCTGCTGTGTTACTGGGTTTGTGTGAAGAGGAAGTGTGAGCTGGATCTGCGTAGAGGGGATGGAATGAGGAAGACCAATTTATCCAGATGCCAAGACTCCGACTTATTCATTTAGATGAAAATCTGCCAGGTTGGGGCTGGTGGGTGGTGTGGTGGTAAAGGGAGTAGGTTTCTCGCATGGTTGACCATGGTTCAAGTCCCAGACCTGGTGGCTTGCTTTCTTGCTTTCCCTTTCTGTCTGTCTGCCTCTGGTCAAATTAAACAATCATAATAACAAATGGAATTAATTAAATAAATAAATCTTAAAAAAAAGAAAGAAAGAAAGAAAGAAAAGAGAAAACCTGGCAGGTGACTTCAGGTATGTTTTCTGTAAGAATAACACATTGGTTGTCGGAAAAGCCATGACGTATTTTTTCTATGTAAAATGCATCATGACTTTTCTAACAACCCAATAAAACTCCGGAGTTAATTCTCCTGGGCTGACTGTTGGCACAGCAGAGGGGGCTGAGCCTGTCAGCCTCCTGGGATCTTTGTCCCAAGGCTCCAGGCCCTGCATGGCTGGCAGGCATGGAACAGCACATGGTGATGAAATGCTGCAAGGTGAAGCCTCAAGCCTCCCCTGATGTTGCTGTCACTGGCTTCATGACTTGCGACTTGTGGCACCTGGAGGCCTCATAGAAGAGCAGGGTGATATGAAGGGTTCAGATGCGGGACACCTGAGATCCAGGTGACTGGGCAAGCCACATCCCTTCTCTTGTCCTTGTTCTGTCTTTAACTGAACCATAGGGAGCTGAATCGAATATTTTATTAAGTCCTCTTCAGCGGTTTCAGTAATTACAAGAGCTTCGTGTAGCAGATAAACTGGACTAGACCTTTAAGGCCCTTAAGGGCCGGGCGGCAGAAGAGAAACCCAACGTGGAGATTAAACTGAGGCTGAGCTGCAGGAGCACAGCAAGGCCAGCAGGTGGAGCCATTGCTACACTAGGACGCTCAGGCCAAAGGTGGTAAAATTTGACTATAGATAGCAAATGAGTCCTGCAGGGCAAGCTTTGCCGACATTAGGGAATCAGAGGTCCCCTCACCCTATCCCACCCCCAACGCACGCGCGCGCGTGCGCACACACACACACACACACACACACACACACAACTTCCTCTCAAAGCCTCTGCACTCACTCCACACTAGATACTTGTTTGCGACACTCCTTTGGACACTAGGCCTGCCTGAGGCTGGAAGTGGTTCAAAGACCCAATTATTTCCCCCTCCCATATTTCCTGAGTCTCTAACCTTGCATCCAACCCATTATCCCGGATACCCCTAACTATCACTCTTGAAGTGAGGTGTGTAACCAGACAGAGGTCAACTGGGTTTTCTCTTCTGACCCAATACCCAAATCAGCCAAATCACCTCCTAGGGAAGGTTCTAGACCTCACTCCTTTGCCTCCTCAGTCCTGAGGAAGAACTTCCAGTTAAAGATGGAAAAAGGAAAAAAAGAAACGGGGTGGGAGTTGCTAAAGGGAAAGGTCTGACTGTGGCGAGATAAGAGTGGAATAATCAACCTTTGTTTGGCCCCAACTACCTCTGCCACTGTTGACAAGCTTGGGAGTGTTTCCTGAAGCTACTGGTAGGTTCGGCACCCCCGCCCCCCACTACACATACATACATACACACACACACACACACACACACACACACACACACACTTCCTGTGGTCTGGGGGTGGGAAGGTGGGGTGGGCATCTGGAAGCTTGGGGGAGGTGAGTGATTACAGAATTTCCTTTTGCAGTTGAACTGCTGTCTAGCTGGGGCTGAGAACCAGCTCCAAGATGGGAGAGGGGGGAGCAGGCAGAGCTCTAGAAGAGTCCCCATAGTTCTTCACTATTTCTGCTCAAAGCTCAGGGCAGGAAGTGGTCTGCTAATACAAGGTTAATAGGACATGGCTCCTTCTTTGTTTTGCATAATTTGCATATGACCAACAATGGTCCTCTTCTCAAGAGTCGTCATGAGGGTACAGCTCATAGGTGCCCAGCCCACCACCCTCCATCTCGAAGGTCCTTGATGCATTGGACCTACCTTTCTACCACTGGAAATACCCAGCTTCCCTGGGAGCTCCAGGGAGCTCCCGTGGAGGACTAGTTGACAGACTTGGCCAAAGGTCTTTAGTGTCCTGGTTGGTACCTGTGTTTCCTCGGATGGTGCACTCTCTTCCCTAGCTAGCTCCTCCCCACCACAGAGCTACCACCATTTAGGTCACTCTGGCATTCAGACACGCCCAGCTGGGATAGAGCCACAGGACAGACATGTTTCAGATTCACTTTAATTACAGTATTTACACACACTTTTTATTCAGAAAAAAAAATTCCACCTAATCATCTCATCTCTGGAAAGTTCTATTTCCAACCGTCATTGTTCACCCTTCTAGAAAAACAGTAAAGAAACGAACAAACAAACAAAACAAGCAAGGACCTGGGTCATTCATAGAGAAAGCAGCTTGTGATCAGGGTCCCTGGGAGATGTCCCAAAGTACAGAGCAGTGAAGGGGTTTGGGGCGGGGAGGGAGAGACAAAAAGAAGTCTTCTGGGGTACAGCGGACACAGCTCAACCCAGGAGTCAAAATGAGAAAGGAGGAAGCCGTAAAGATCAGAGGATAAGGCCAGGACCCAACTTAGAGAAAGAGGAGTAAAGATCAGAGGATAAGGCCAGGACCCAACTTAGAGAAAGCGGATTCCTTAGAAGAGCACAACCTCGACTCCGCTCGGCTCAAAGAACTGGTTCCATGGTCCTGCCCTCTTTGACCCAGAGGGAAAAAGTGAGCCCAGTTCCAGGCTTCAGTGGAAACTGTGCAGATCTCTGTTCACAGGTAAGAAGACACTTTGGGGCTCAGTGGTACTTATGGGGTAAGGGGAGAGCTGGTGACCAATTCCACAGGATCTTGGAAGAGGGATAAGAGAAGTGATTTAAGACAACACAGCATTCTGGCTATACCACAAAGGAGCAGATACAGATGGTTACTTTGGTTTCCCTAGAGAAGAGAAAAAAAAAAAAAATCTAAGAAAGATACAGTAAAAATCATAGCTTCCTGGGAGGAAATGGTACTCTAGAAAAGCCTATCCTTTTCCCTGGGGATTCCTATAATGAGATGGTGAAGAGATGGTCCATGGGTAAAGGTTGCAAGGACACCCACCCTCCCAGGAAGCTTCTCTGGACCTTTGCTTTGCGCCATTACACTGTTACCCAAAGAAGACCAGAGTCTGGGTTCAGGGAACTAAAGGTGAAAAGGGCAGGTGTTTAACCTGCCTCTCCCCAAGAAAAGC
The DNA here is from genome assembly GCF_000334495.1 of Tupaia belangeri chinensis. NCBI lineage: Eukaryota > Metazoa > Chordata > Mammalia > Scandentia > Tupaiidae > Tupaia > Tupaia belangeri. The sequence continues at coordinate 6,120,279 of NW_006160147.1, forward strand.
CCCAGGTAGAACCCCTGAGGTGTGTGCAGTAGGCAAGAGTGGGACATAGGGACGCCCCCGGCATGGAGGTGGTATGTGGTTAGATGCAAGGAGGGGTTGTGTTCCTGGATACCACCCAACCCTGACCCACCCAGCCAAGTCACAATTCGGTATCAGCCACATGTTGTCTTGCTGAATGGCCGTTTCTGGAAGTGGCCTGGCCGGTCCCGTTCTCCTGAGCCCCTCGGTTCACACTGGCCTTTCCCTGAGCTTCCGAGGAAGCCCCAGGTCCTGAGCTATAGCCCTGGCCTCCACCATTCTCCGTGTAATAAGGGTCTTCACCCTAGACAGTGTATAAATAAAGTAGCATTCTGTAAGCAGGCATGTAAGACAGTGTGGGTGGGGGCAGGGGAACAGCCCAAACAGGAAGTGAGGGAGGGAGCAGGAGGAAGGGTGCAGCTGCCTGTGCAGACTCTTCTTCCTGAAGTGCAGTCAGGGTTCCAGCTCCTAAAGGAGAAAGGACAGTGGAGAGGCACCACACCGTGCCACTGCAGCTCAGTAGCCAGCTCCCACAAGAAAACAGGCAGTCCAAAAGGGTAGAACCTCCCCAGGGTGGATAATAGGCCAGAGGCCAAGAGTCAAGCCTCAGCTTTGTCCTCCCTCATCCAGAACACTTCAAGACTAAATTTTCTTTCCTGTGAGCAAGGTCACACCCATTAGACCTTTAAAATGCTTACAAATAAGTAGCAGCCTGTCTTGGTTGTACCCAGCTGAACTATCCCAGAAAACACACTAGATGATACGAAATCATCTGCTATTACAGTGAGTAGGTGTGCTGGCCCCTCCTCAATCTGCTATGTATTGTTCTGTATCTTCCATGGATATGGATTCTGTGCACATACCTATCCCTACATAAAGATACAGAAGTGATTTTCCTGGTATTTTTCTTCCTCCTCCTTGATTTCCATGGATCCCTCCCCAAAAGACCACTAGCTTCTTCATTCCATTTGCTCCTGGACCCCAGAACTGACCAGCCTTTCTCCTGTGGGGCTCCAACTGCGGCGGTTCATCAGGAAATAGCCAGTAGTGCCCAAGGCAGCCAGCAGGATACCCGAGGTGACCAGTGCAATCAGGGTCTTTCGGGAATAGCTCTGGTGGTTTGCAACATTTTGTTCAGTGAAGTCATGGATTCCCAGCTTGAAGAGAAGGCACAGAAAAGACAGCCCATCACGTGTGGAAAGTGGTTTCTAGAAGAACATGACTCAACAGTGAATAGACTCAAGAAGACATTGAATGCAAAGACTTTTGAAATAGGATTTAAGACTTATCTCTCTTATTTAAGCTACACAATAAAATTTTGCTTCAAGCAAAAAAGGTGACTACTGTTAGAGGAGGATGAAGAGGCAAGAAGGGTAAGACTAGAGAAGATAGTTACTTTTTCCCTTCCTCTAGACCCTGTCTTCTCTCTGAGACCCATAATCTCAAAGAACTTACCTCTCTCAGGTCAGACTGGTGCATTTTCATAAGTCCAAGTTTGTTGGAAAGTTCTAGAATTAGAAATAAGGGTTGAGAGATCTAGAAGCTAGGTCAGCTCTCCTGCTCTACTCTCCCACACTGTTCTAGAAGATGCTCTGATGGTCAGGGTAGTCCTTCTCAGCAGGGCCTCTCTGTACATCAGCCATATCCTTCTCCCCATCACCTGTGGTCTATGGAACTGAGATGCCTGGTTTCCACCCAGGATTTCCTTCCTCAGTTCTACTCCCTCCCCAGCCCCCCAGACAGATATCCCTTACCTGTTCTGTTGTCCAAGACCAGCATCAGGCACCGAGGACTAATTTCAGACTGGGCCAGGCGTAAGGAGCACACCCCAACACTAGCCTCAGCCTCAGCTTGCTTCTTCACACATAGCACTTGGATCAGGCCCTCTCCTTTCTCTTTCTTAAAGTCCTCCTGGGAAGACAAAAAAATATGGAGAGAGAAAAATGAAATTACTAGTATATCTGAACTACATTCAGAGTCTCAGGTCATAATTTTGATTAAAATCATACAATTAGCACTTCCACAAAAATAATCCTTCTTTCTAAAACTCCAACTAAAAACAAATAAAAAAAAAACTTTCTAGTTGTATATGTACAACACAATAAAGAAAAAAACAAAAACAAAAACACCAGAAACCCAGACTAGCCAGTAGCATGGTGGATAAAATGGTTGAATTCCAAATAGTCAACTACACGTTCCAGTCCCAGACCTGACAGCTTGAAAAATACTCTGGGCATATGTGCATATGTGCTCAAAATCCCAAAAGAGGAGTGAAAAAGAAGGGATTGTAGTATGCCCATACTTCCTGGGAGGTGCTTTCTTATTTTCTCTCTCTCCTTCTCTCTCAAGAACATGAGCCCTATAGCAAATTAAAAAACAAACAGTCCAGAACAAAAACAAAACATTTATCTACTCGTATCTAAGACATAAGAAAAAAAATCCTTAAGGATTGCCTATATAGAGACATGCTATTCAAATTAAATTCAAACAAATTGCACAGAAAATATTAATAATGCCATAATAATTAAGGGAAAATCCTTTGTTTCAAGATTACAATACTCCCAAATGATGCAGAGAAAGCAAGGGCAGTAAGATGAGCATAAGCTACAGCTGTGTACTTGATGGGACACTCTGTGGCTTCTCTCTCTTACTATCTATCCTAAGGGGTCCCACCAAAACACATTGCTTGAACCAAAATGGTGTTTTCATCTGGTCTTCTATCCCCATTTTCCATTATAAGCATAGAACCCAGTTTCAATGAAGTTCATGGATCTTTCTTCAGGTTGCACACTGATCTAGAGAACTCAAAAATTATACTCTATTAATTCTTTAATAACTTAGTCCCAGGAAAGGCATAAGTTGGAAGCATTGGCCATGCCCTCTAAAACCCTGTTCCCCTATTCCCTAGGGTTTATTCCAGCAGCTTCTAACCTGAGTAACTTCCCCTGCACAGGAAAGGAACCACAACTAAGACTTTCTCCTCTATTCAGATGGCAGATGGTAGAGGAGGAAATGCCTGACCAGCTCTGACAACTTTCCTGTTAGGGGAAAACTGCTGAGGCGTGTGACAGTCCTCAGAACTGAGCCTCCATGGAGGAGACAGCTTCCTGTTTGCAGGCAGGTCTGCAAAGCCAGAGGTCCTCCCAGTTGGAATGGAGCCTGGGTATTTTCCTACTGCCGTGACCCAAGACAGGAAAACCCCGGTTCCTTGCTTCTTCTCCTGCACAAGTCAAGGTCAAGATTGGCCTAGGCCCCAGCTTTCTTCCATCAGTTGGAATTTAAAGGAGCTAAAGGAAAATAACTGGGCTGAGATGAGGCCAGGTGGCATGACTAGCCAACCTTTAGGTACAGAGTTGTGAGTCCAACAGTAACCTCAAAACCCCCCATGAGACAAGGTCACAGAGAAATGAATTCTCAGATCAGTGTTGCTTCATCCCTCCGAAGGATTCACAAGTCCCCTAGTAAGTCCTTGGAGAGGGACTCTATTTCTAGAAGAATCTGGACTTTGTAACAGCCTTTGCAATAGGTCATCTGGGCACCACATCAGAGGCAATCCTCCCTCTCTCTCTAGACCCAGCTCTCCTAGGCTACCATGACACGGCTTCCCGTCGAGTTCCATGCCCACCTTCTGGATGATGGAAGGGAAGTCCTAGCCTGAATGGTTCTGGGCTTCTGAAGTGTCTCTGACTAAAATGTATCTGTTTCCTGAGAGAGGCCGATGGACAGGGCTCCTGCAGGATTAAACCAGCCAAGCAGAATGGCATCTTCCTCCACCTGCTGAGTCCTAGGAACTCAACAACATTCAGCCTTTCAACATTGGTCAAGCCCTGAGCATAAGACACTGTGTGAAAATCTGTGTGTGTGTCATGTGGGTGTTACGGACACACAAAGGAGAATGAGGACACATCTGGTTTGGGGGTAGCAGAAATATCTCCGAATGGACCTTGAAGAATGGGTAGAACTTGTGCAGATGAGGCTGGTGGGGAAAGGTTTACGAGCTGAGGCCCCAGCCTGGGGAAGCCTAGGTGTGTGAGGCTGTGCACTGTTCCCCAGCCCTGGTTCCAAGGAGAATAAATGCTGCCTTCTCCCTTGTGGTGTTGCTTCTCCAGACAACTCAAATTTCTCCTTCTCAAAGAAGCCACACCTTTCTTTGACCAGACTGGGCATAATCTTTGCTCTGCTATTTACCAAATTCTCTGCAAGTCATACAACTAGTCTGAGTCTCAGGTTCCTTGGCTGTAAACTAGATTGTAGTGACTAAAGGGATATTATATGAAAAGTGTCCAATATGGTGTTGAGAACCTATTGGGTACTAGGTAAACAGTAGCTATTATGATCACTATTAATAACAAAGCAACACGATGTCATGTTCAAGGTCAAGTAAGGTTAATGTCTCTGTCAGTGATTTGACTGTTACACACTGTACACATGCTTCTAAAGACCACGCTGTACCCCACAAAGATGTACAATCATTATTGGGGCTCTCGGAAAGGCATGATGCATTTTTGCAGAGAGATGTCGTGACTTTCCTGACAACCTAATATATATATAAACCAGAAATCATAACTAAAATATATCTTAAAAATATTGGGACCAGCAGTTGGCATAATGGCTACACTGCTGAACTCGCAGTTCGAGTCCCAGACTCAGTGGCTTAAACTCCTGCCGGGCGCATGTGAGTGTGTGCCCAAGATCCTAAGAGGAGAATGGAGGAGAAGGGACTGTGGCATGGCCTTTCCCTCTAGGGGGTGATTTCTCACTTTCTGTCTCTGTCTCCCTCTGTCTTTCTGGCGAGCGCACGCACCCTATAGCAAAAACCTCTCCAAAAACTATATATATATACACACACACACATATATATATATAGCAATACTTTTTCTACTAAATCATCTAGAATTCACACTCTGTTCATATTCTGCCTTATTATCACCACCATTTCTCTCTGACTAGACCATAACACCCTAAATTGACAAGGGGAGACATTTCATAATCTTCAACCCAGACTGCACCAAACAAAGAAAACAACTCAGGGAATTGTTGTTCAACTTAATATCCAAACTGGTTGGCCTCCAAATAAGGTCCCTCCACCCCTTGCTTGGTTTCCTGGACTAAATTCAAGGAATTACAGTGGCCAGCCTCCCACTCTGGAATCCAACAGCATCAGTGAATTGTATTTGGGCCTGGTGAGGAGCAGGTGGATCCTGAACAAAGCACAATGCTTCTCCGGATGCTTGAGATAAACATCCTCTCCCAGGAGAGACTGTGGGCCAACATCATGGGAGAGTGGGCAGGAGGAAGCCACAGACTTACCATTTTGTTCATGAGATTCAGATTTACCAACCCCTAACTACATCTGTCCACATGCTATATTGCAAAATAAACAAACCACCTAACCTTTCTAGAGAGTAGCATCTTCAGGCTTTCCAAAGACTCTTTTAAAAATTTTACTTATTTGTTTTTAGAGAGATTTTTTGCTATAGGAAATGTGCACTCATCAGAGAGAAAGCAAGTAAGAAATCACCCCCCCCCAGGGCAGATGACTATGCTACAATCCCTTCTCTTCCAGTCTCCTCTTGGGAATTGGGGCACGCACGCACATGTACTGAGCATGAATTTTAAGCTGCCAGGTCCAGGACTCGAACTGTGGTTGACTACGTAGGACTCCAGTGATGTAACCATTACACCATCTGTTGGTCCCTGCAAAAACTCTTAACATGCTAAAGAAGGAGATGGAACACTGGGGGCAGGGATAAGCATTTTTCTAAGTGAGCTTTTAGATATTTTCCACTGGTCAGTCATCCCTTCCACCACACACACATATGCCACACACATACACACACATTCCTTCTAAAATAATTTTACCTACTTTGGTGTGAGTTCAACAATACAGGTAAAACCCCTATTTTCTCACAGGTATGGGAGTAATTAGGGGACCTGCTGTATGCTTTAAGTCACTCAACAAGTGGGCAGCTAACCAAGGACAAGAAGTTAAATTGTCTCCAGATCTCAAGCTCTTTCGGGTAGCCACATGGTCTTCACAACGTCTTCATCTGTAACTTGGGTTTCTGTGTTTAACCGACCTTCAGTGTTTGGGCAGAGGGCAAGGAAGGTGGAGGCTAAGGGATATGCACTGGAGGCTGAAAGCAACGTGCCTCAGATGAAGTCGAGGTGATGGAATAAGGGTAACGTGAGCTAGCTGAGTATGTGCAAACTCTGCATGAAAACAGACATGGCACTAAAGAAAGGTAATTCTATAAAACAAACTGGGGGGTGGAAGTCTTAACCAGGCATTTTTCCAAAGAAGATATGCAAATGGTCAAATACGTGAAGAGATGCACAATCTCACTGGTCATCAGGGTAATGTGAATTGAAACCACAATGAGATCCCACCTCATATCAACTAGGATGACAAGTCCAAAAAACAGAAAACGTGAGTGTTGATGAGACTGTGGAGAAATTGGAACCTTCATGCACTGTCAGTAGGAATGTAAAATGGTGCAGCCACTGTGGAAAATGGTGTGATGATTCCTCAGAATTCAGAAATACAATTACTGTGATTCAGTAATTCCACTTTCAGTGTATATCCAAAAGAACTGAAATCAGTATCAAAGAGGTGTCTGTGTACACAGGTACCTAACAGCATTATTCACATTGGCCAAAAGATAGACGAAGATACACAAAGGCCCAACAAAGGAATAAAGAAACAAAACAAAATAATATGCTACACAATGGAACGGTATGCAATTTTAAAAAGGAAGGAAATTGGTGCCAGCAGGTGGCATGGTGATTAAGACACTGGGCTGACAGCATTTGGGCTTGAAAATCACTCTGGGTATGTGTGCGTATGCTCAAAAATCACACTGGGTACATGAGCCCAAAATCCCAGGAGGAGAATAGAAGAGAAGGGATTGTGGCATGGCCATCTCCCTTGGGGGAGGTGATATTCTCACTTTCCCTCTCACTGCACTGCCTTTTTGTGTCTCTCTCCAGCAAGCTCACACATCCTAACACATCCTATGGCCAAAAAAAAAAAAAAGAAAAGAAAAAGGAAGGAAATTGACACAGGCTACAATGTGCTCAACCTTGGGAACATTATGTTAAGTTGAAATAAGTCAATCATAGACAACACTGCACAATTCTGTTCATGTAAGTAGTCAGATTCAGAGACAAGAAGTAGAACGTGGTTGCCAGAAACTGGCGGGGAGGCAAGTAGGGGGTGTTTAATGGATACAGAGTTTCAGTACACAGTTTCAATTTTGGAAAGCACAGAAAATTCTGGGGATTAGATGCACAACATGAATGTATTTAACTCTGCTGAACTTAAAAATGGTTAAGATGGTTACGTTTCATGTCACCTGGATTTGATAAAACTAAAAAGTATCTTGGTGGATTCCCATGGGCAAATGGATGGAGCACAAGAGAATAAAGTTAATGCCACATGTAGGAAACTATTTGGGGAATCACAACCACTGAAACTGAGTTAAGAAGCTGACACTGCAGCAGAGAGGGTGGAAGGCAGACACACTCTGTGAACGAGGGTTCTGATGTGGTATCAGGTGCTCGAGAAGAGTGTGGTGTCACTATCCCTTCCCCTGACTGCCTAGAGATATGGGATGTAGAGTACAAGGACAGTAGTTGAGATGTAATGTCTCCAGAATGCATGAACCAACACAGGCCTAAATTATCCACAAAGGTAGAGCTAACATACTGGTAGTGGAGCCACGCCAGCGCATATTGAGTGCCCGGACAGCTAGAACCAGGCATGCATATTTCTGTTTTGGGCTTATACTAGATATAGAAAGGTACCCACATTACATAAGCACTCAAGGACGAGATGACTGAGGAGACCAAGTCCTTCATGTTCCTCATGTGGCTGTGGGTAGGACCTGAGACTTCCACCCTTAGAATCAGTCCCTAAAGCCCTCTGACACCAAAAATACAAATGCGACCTAGGGAACATTAGGAAGCACTGCACCACTGACAGCCTTTGAAAAAGATTATCAGCTAAGCCGGACTGGGCTCAAGGAATGGCAATGTGGGACACAAACCGAGCTGTGGCTCAAAATTCTGGAACAAAGATGGTTGGTGGAGAAAAGTTACCACGGGGAGGTGTAGGAGGCACTGCCACTAGGGAGCTGGGGAAAAGGAGCCCTCAGGATAATAAAGGGATTGACACTGAAGGAAAGACCCAGAATGACAGCACCTCACCTGTGCTGACACTGAGGTCTTTCATTCTGGGCAGTGGAACTCTTCTTTTACATAAAACTGGGGGGAGTTGCTCACTTTCTACACCCCTACTCACGGATTTCCCACCTCAGGGAACGTGTGGAGACCTTTGCAGCTATGGCACCAAGTAGATTAGACAGCCAAGACCACAAAGAAAGAGACCACAGCAGTTTGAGAAGAGTTATTTCTAGAGCAGCAGTAGGTTTCTGGTGCTCACCTTGTGCAATGAACCCAGTTAAATGTGAACCTTGAAGAGCAACCGACATGTCAAATGCTGCGCAGTGAGCTCTACATCCTGGGGACAAAGAATGAGCATACCTGCAGAGACCTGTGTGAGGCACAGCAGAATAAATGCCCCACCTTTTCCTTAGTTACAATTAGCAAAGGATTTGACAATCTCTTTTCCCTAATGAGCAGAGTTGAAAAATCAGTATCAGAAAGAATGTATTACTTGTATGCTGTTTAAATGAACTATTTTGCAAACCACATTTAATCATTCCATATACATACATGTGTCTTCACAATTTGTTTTTAAATCTCCAAAGTTAAATAATTTTTAGTGTAATTTAAAAATATTTGTAAATCAGATAGACCCAACTGATGATTGCAAGCCTATTAGTAGTCAGAATAGACAAAATCAATAACTTATACCCTCTACAGATGGCAGTCTTGCAAATCCATGCAAGCCACACATCACAAATGTAATTCCCTTACATGGATGCCCAACCTGTGAGAAAATGTTTTCTTTGATAATTAAGTACCACTGTGTTCTGATACCCCAACCTTCCTCTCCAGAGCCTTGTTACTGTCAGGAAATTCTATTTACTGAAGCAAAGCAAGGATGCCTACTACCACCAGATAGTAAGCATCAGGGCCAGCAGGTAGCACGGTGGTTAAGGTGCTGGACTCCCACATGGCCGACCACAGTTTGAGTCCTGGACTTGCTTTCTCACTTTACCTCTCTTTCTCTCTCTCTGTGTGTCTTGCTGGTCAAATTAAAAAGCAGTAAGTAAATAATTCTTTAAAAAAAAAAATGAGCACTGGAACCAGCAGTTGGCATAATGACTATGTCACTGGACTCCATGTGGTTGACTGCGGTTTGAGTCCCGGACTGGTTGGCTCAAAGTCACACCAGGCATGTGTGCATGTGTACTCAGGATCCCAAGAGGAGAATGGAGGAAAAGGGATTGCGACATGGCCATCCCCCCTGGGGAATGATTTCTCACTTTCTGTCTCTCTCTGCCTTTTGGCGAGCGCACACTTGCCCCCTATAGTGAAAACCTCTCCAAAAAAAAAAAGAGCATCATGCTATATATATTGTAACCAGTACATTAAGATGTAAACCTGAAACAAGTGGCCTACGTGCTAAAAAGGAGGAGAGAAACAACATATTGTAGTAAATAACATCTTAGCTTTCCCTAAAAACTAAGAAGACTCAACTAAAATGCTCCTGAAATTAACCAAGTTCAGGGAACCAGCAGTTAGCCTAATGGCTATGCTGCTGGACTCCCACGTAGTCGACCGCAGTTCATGTCCCAGACCCAATGGCTTAAAACTTACGCCGGGCGCGTGTGCATGCATGCCCAAGATCCC
>NW_006160147.1:6130152-6133386 GCF_000334495.1 Tupaia belangeri chinensis
CCCCGCTGGTGTAGGATTTCTCTCTTTCTGTCTCTCTGTCTCTCTCGGTCTGGCGAGCGCATGTGCCCTATAGCAAAAACCTCTCCAAAAAAAAAAAAAATTTAACCAAGTTCAGGCAAATGGTCAAACCCAAGATAATCATTAAAAACTCCATTGACTGGGCCAGCAGATGGTGTCGTGGTTAAGGCGCTGGACTCCTACATGACCAACCATGGTTTGAGTTCTGGACCAGGCAACTTGTTTTCTCACTCTCTTTCTTTTTTAAAAAATAGACCATAGATTAGTTTATTTTTAACACCCATCATGTCATGAATTCATAGGGAGTTGGTTCCAGAAGCCCAGGCTCCTTTCCATTGGTTCTCAGAGTGTGCTTCTCTGGGTGGAGCAGGCTAGAGTTTCAGTTGAACCCAGGTACCTTTCTCTTTCTGGTAATTTTCCTTCACATATTTTAGGAAGCTATCCCTGCTCTTAGAATGTTTAACATGCTCAATACGCACATTAATTCTCTTGGCAAGAATCTTGCCCTTAACTTGTTTGTTCACAACAATGCCAACAGCATGCTGGGTGACAGTGTAGACTCTTTCAGTTTTGCCATGGTAACATTTGTGGGGTATTCCTTTTTGAACAGTAACCATTCCCTTGATATCTGCAATATCATCTTTCTTGTAAGACTAGCATATATGTTGTCAAAGGAACCACTTCATGTTTTCTAAAAGGCCTAGAAAACATGTATTGGGTGTCTCTCTTCTTTCCCTTCGTTTTTGTCATTTTGGTTAATTACTGAAAGGCTGTTTTCTCACTTTCTTTCTCTCTCTCTCTCTCTCTCTGTCTCTCTCTGATGAACGCAATGCCTTATAGCAAATTTTTAAAAAATAAATAAAAGGAGAATAATATTAAATAAATAATTCTTAAAAACATAAAGACAACCAAAACTCTGTTAACATTCTAACATATAAGCAATAATCAATTTGAATACATAAGGAGAAATCTGTGTTATAAAAAAACCTTTAAAAAAATCCATCAAACCTATAGGAGAAAAATATAAACTAAAAAGTCAAGAAGCTGAAAGATCCAGGGAAAGATCACAAAACATAAATTTTAGAGCAGCTGCAATTAAAATTTTAGTGTTTTTTCTGAAGAATTATTTATTTAACCTTATTTATTCATTCATTTATTTTAATTTGATCAGAGAGAGAGAGTGGAAGCAAGAAACCAAGCCACCAGATTTAGGACTCGAACCATGGTCGGCCATGTGGGAGTGTCCAGCACCTTAACTACCACACCACCTTTTTAATGTTTTAAAAACATTTTAATTTTGTTAATGTTGATAGATGTTTCTAGAGATTTTCTAAAACAAAAGATAAAAAAACATACTTTTTATAGTATAATGAGAAAAGACCTACCTGGTTTGGTATTAAAAGTAAAATATAAAAAAAAAAAATTCCAACAGTCAGAAGTATGGACAGATTGAATAAATAAAATCTCTCTCTTTTTTTTTTGGAGAGGTTTTCGCTATAGGGCGCGTGTGCTCGCCAGACAGACAGAGAGAGAGACACAGAGACAGAAAGCGAGAAATCACCCCCCAGGGGGGATGGTCACGCCGCAATTCCTTCTCCTCCATTCTCCTCTTGGGATCTTGGGCACCATGCACATGCGCCCGGCGTGAGTTTTAAGCCACCGGGTCTGGGACACAAACTGCGGTAGACTACATGGGAGTCCAGCGACATAGCCATTACGCTAACTGCTGGTCCCCATTAAAATATCTCTCAAAGAATATGCTCCAGGACATATAAAAACTTCCTACAAACTAAAATAATCAACCCAATAAAAAGGAGATCATTCAATAAATAATGGTAGGGAAAATGGTTATATGGAAAATACTATATTATAGCAAAATAAATTCTGCATGAACTAAAGAGTTTTACGTAAATAATAACAAAAGAGCTAACATTTTTAGTAACTAGTTTATATCTGGACAGTGAGATTTTCTTAACATAAAAGCAAACTTAAATATGACAGCCTCAAATAACAGCGAAATTTACTTAAAAATGGTTTTGCCTTCTTTGCCCACCAGATGGGGCCTCTGACTCCCTAAGCCTAAAACTCAGTATCAGAAGCATCTTAACCACACTATATTCCAGGACCTCTCAAAGTCCAGTCCAATCTGAGATGGACTAAAGTGTTGGGAGGGATGATGGGAAGGAGGAACGATTAGGTGGGGGTTGACTTACACAGCTGGAGGTCTCATTGAGCTCTAGGCAGATGCCTTTAGTCAACATCACTTGTTTAATTCCTAAACATGTGATTTCTCCCTGTATTGAAACAAAACAATTACAAAAGCAAAGTAAGCTAGCATCTTTGACCCTCATTTTTTCCCTTGTCTTTTTTTTTTTAAAGAATCATTTTATTTAAATTTATTTATTTATTTAATTTGACCAGAGAAGGACAGAGGGAGAGGGAGAGAGAGAGAAAGCAAGCTGCCAGGTCCAGGACTTAACCCATGGTTGGTCATGTGGGAGTCCAAGTTTTTTGCAACCTTGGTAAACATTGGCTTGGCTAGTACAGAAGTGAGAGAGGGAAAGCTCTTCTCCCATTAGGCTGTTTCCTTCCAGCCATCTACACACTTTCAGGGAGGCCATGTAGGCAAATGGATAATGGGGTAGTAAGGCAGGTCCTGGTGACACTCATTTTTCTCCTGGCTACTAAGACTTTCAAGTCCCATTTCTGGCAGACTTCTCACACCTGTCCCTAGGTTGCATGTCCCCATATTTTCTGCCCTTCATGTTGACAGCTGCCACACCCCAAAACCAAGAAGGACAGGCTGATCTTACCATCGTTGGTCTGCCTTCAACTGCCAATGACCTCACTGCCTCTCTATGTCACTGGACGCTCTCACATTGAGGAAATGTTATTTGCCCTAAACATTTTGAGAAAAATAACCCCCTTAAAGAGGAGATGGTTTCTAAATATTCCCAAGGAGAATAGTGCTCTAGCCAAAGCCACACCAACAGGTGCTACAAAGAACCACAAAGGACTGGCTAGCTCTCTAAGGAGCTCTCTTAGGATCTACTGCCTGAGAATGCAATACCCAAAGCACAGATCAGCCTTGTCCCCAAGGCCATCCCCTTCCTCCTTTTCCTAGCAATATTTAAACTGCAGCTCAACAACATTCAGCCATGCACATTTCCATGCTGATTCCTGCATGGCCCACATGCCTTTGCCTGGGGTAAGAAG
>NW_006160147.1:6133417-6145522 GCF_000334495.1 Tupaia belangeri chinensis
GGAAAGAGAGCTTGCTTGAATAGAAGAAGGGAGGAAGTAACCTACCATTTGGCCCAATTCACCCACCTTGATGATACTTAAGGTAGGAGATGCTGATGTATAGGATGTCGTGAGAAGTGTCACAGGGCTGGTGCTGTTGGGTGAGGGATCTGAAGCATTTCCAGGTAACATGCTGGGCTTCAAGGTCATTTCTGAAGTTGAAAAGTTTGCTGGAGTGTTGGACAATGAGATGGCTACTGAGGTTGGAGACAGGACAGAAGAATTTGTGGTTCCAGAGACTGGGATCACCCCAGAGGTAGATGTAAAGTTGACTGTAGTCTCTAGAACAGAACAGAAAACAGGTGTGCATCCTTACACACACACATACACACATGCGCGTGTGCACATACATATTCTCAGTTACACACACACACACACACGCATGTGCACACACATATTCTCAGTTCATGACATGGGTATGAACTTCAACACAGAAAAGGGAGCTTGGTGGGAACCAGCAGTTAGCGTAATGGCTATGTCGCTGGACTCCCACGTAGTCGACCACGGTTCGCGTCCCGGACCCGGTGGCTTAGAACTCACACAGGGAGCGTGTGCGTGCATGCCCAAGATCCCGAGAGGAGAATGGAGGAGAAGGGACTGCGGTGTGACCATCCACCCTGGGGGGTGATTTCTCGCTTTCTGTCTCTATGTCTCTCTCTGTCTGTCTGGCGAGCGCACACGCCCTATAGCGAAAACCTCTCAAAAAAAAGAAAAGAAAAGAAAAAAAGAAAGAAAAGGGAGCTTGGGGAGTTAGCAGTAACTTCATGTCCTTTCCCTGACCAAACTCATTTCAAGACAGTGGTTGGAACCATAGTTCTAATCTAGGATATTAGAGGTGTCTTTAGGGTTCTTCTAAACCAGCAGTCCCCAACCTTTTTCACACCAGGCACAGGTTTCATGGAAGACAATTTTTCCACAGACTGGGATAGGGGAAATGGTTTATGAGAGCGCACAACCTAGATCCCTCACATGCACAGTTCCCAGTAGGGTCTGTGTTCCTACTAGAATCTAATGCTGCCTCTGATCTGACAGGAGGCAGAACTCAGGCAGCAGTGCCAGAGATGGGGAGTGGCTGTAATTACTGATGAAGCTTTGCTCACTCACCTGCGGTTCACCTGTGTATCCCAACTTCATGGGTTGAAGATCCCTGCTCTAAAGTGAAATAGATGTTGGTCCACCCTAGACAAGCCAAATACCCCCAGTTTGAATCTGTATCTACCTCCCTTCATTTAGAAGAGAACAGAGATCTCTGTGAAGTCCTCATCTAATCCTTGTTTTCTTTTCTTTTCTCTTTTCTTTTCTTTTCTTTTCTTTTCTTTCTTTCTTTCTTTCTTTCTTTCTTTCTTTCTTTCTTTCTTCTTTCTTTCTTTCTTTCTTTCTTTCTTTCTTTCTTTCTTTCTTTCTTTCTTTCTTTCTTTCTTTCTTTCTTTCTTTTATAAGGTTTTTGCCATAGGATGTGTGTACTCACAAGAGAGAGAGAGAGAGGGAAAATGAGAAAATTCCCTCTCCCCCGAGGGGTATGGCCATGCCACAATCCCTTCTCCATTCTCTTCTTGGAATTTTGGGCACATATGCACACATGCCCAGCATGAAGTTCAAGCTGCTGGTTCAAGGACTCAAACCATAGTCCGTCACATGGGAGTCCAGCACCTTGACCACCATGCTACCTACTGGCCCCTCCTTATTTTCTTTTCTTCTTCTTTTTTTTTTTTTTTTTTGAGAGAGGGCACATGTGCTCACTCAAGAGACAGAGACAGAAAGTGAGAAATCACCCCTTGGAGGAATGGGCACACTGCAATCCCTTTTTCTCCATTCTTCTCTTGGGATTTTGGACATGCATGCACATGAACCCTGCTTGTTTCAAGCTGCCAGGTCTGGGACTTGAACTGTGGTTAGCAATGTGGGAGTCTAGCACCTTAACCACTATGCTACCTGCCAGTCCCCCTCTTCATTTTTTTTTGAGGGGGGAGAGTATTTTTTTTCTTTTCTATAGGGAGTGTGCGCTCGCCAGACAGAGAGAGACAGAGAGACAGAAAGCGAGAATCACTCCCCAGGGGGGATGGCCACGCCGCAATCCCTTCTCCTCCATTCTCCTCTCAGGATCTTGGGCATGCACACATATGTGCCCGGCATACATTTCAAGCCACCGGGTCTAGGACATAAACCGCAGTCAACTATATGGGAGTCCAGTGACATAACCATTACACTAACTGTTGGTCCCTTCATTTTCTTTTAAAGTTTATTTTATGGGAGTCCAGTTGACAGAGAGAGAGAGAAAGAGAGAGAGCGAGAGAGAGAGAGAGAGAGAAGCACCCTTGATAGGGTCTCATACCACATTCCTCCCAAGGCTTTCCAGCCAACCAGGATTGTAGGCATGTCTACATGTGCCTGGCATGTACAAGTTGACCCAGGAACCAAATTGCAATTTTCCGTGGCTTCCAGCTTTGCAGAACTGTACTATTGCAGCTGGGCCTTATTTTATCACCAAGCTGACGTAAGCATGAGAAGGGGTTCAGGGAGCATTACTGGTCAGGGTCAATTGCCAAGGCATTGGCCTAGGTAGCTGTCCATATAGGAAGAATGATCTAGAATGATCTTTAGGGTCCCTAAGCATGATAGCTGAGAAACATTAATACAGAGACCTGTATGATTCCAACGCTGGTGGGAAGAACAGACTGGAAGCACCCGAAATGCTTTAACCAAGCACAAGCAGCATTTCTGTGACTGAGCCAAACAAATTCCTTACCTGAGATGATTGTTGTGGTCTCACTGCTGTTCTGAGGGACAGGGTGGGAGCTGATACTTCCAGGAGCACTTGGTGATGTGGTTTTCTGGTGGGACGTACTTGTAGGAATAGCTGAATATATTCTCGGGGTAGAAGATTCTATGGTATTAACAGTAGAGTTGGCCATATTTGTGAATCCTGAAGCTGTAGAGAAATGAAGAGAGAAAATTAGAACCTAAATCTTCCTGGAGCCTTGTGATATTACCCGATTCAATTCCTCGGCTGGAACATTCTCTGTTGCCCTTGGCAATGGAGTAACATCAAGAACATCTTCCTGGATAGTGAACTAATTTCCCACTACTAGATCTGCTCTAAGGAAATAGGGAAGAAAAAATACATGCAAACAAGTTTCTAGTATGGTATTACTTATAAGAGGTCAAAGTTGCAAGCAATTAAACAAATTACAATAAGACAAATGATATATGCACCCAATAAGCCATAATGGCCATAGGATCATATACACAACTATTACAAATAAAAATTATGAAAATTATAACAACATAGAAATATAAGGCAATATTCACAATATACTTAGTGAAATATTAAAATGTGAAATTATACTTGTGTATGTATTGTGTTTTAACACATAAAGGAAGACATGCTTCTATTTCCTTTTCAATATATCTTTCTTTTTCAGTCACTCTCCAACCAGTATATTAACTCTGGGAATAAACACTAGACCCATACTGTCTTTATGCACGCTCCTTTAAAAGAATCTATTTTTCTCTGACTTCCCCATTCCCAAACTCATCTCATTCTTTTGCTCAAGGCCCTTGGACCCAATTCTCCTTTTCTTTTGTTGAGAAACTCAGTAGCAACCAAGAACCCCAAGATTTCTTTTTGGAAGCTCTGGCCTAGAAATACAGTCTGATTTTGCATCAAACGCAGTGGGAAGATAAAAAGCATAGTACCGGTGCTATTTACTTTCATGTGTGTATATGTCTTGGTTTGTATCTTTATTTTTCCTCCAGAGATATGTTTTTTTCTACAGGGCGCATGTGCTCACCAGAGAGACAGAGAAACAGAAAGCAAGAAATCACCCCCCAGGGAGATGGCCACTTCACAATCTCTTCTCCTCCATTCTCCTCTCAGGATTTTGGGCACACATATCCAGTGTGAGTTTCAAGCCTCCAGGTCCAGGACTTGAACTGCAGTTGGCCATGTGGGAGTCTAGTGACATAACCATTATGCCATCTGCTGGTCCCCTCAGTTTGTCTCTTAAATAAACTGGGACACCATCCATGGATTGTTGGGAAAATCAATTGAGATAAGTAAGTGCTAAATTACTATAGCGTAATTTATAGTATAATTCCTGGGCCTAGTTATTTTCTGAAGTTCTTCATAAGCATGTTTGCTTCTCCTTTTCATAGACCGTACCATTCTTAGACCCAGGAAGAAGTCTTCTGCCTGGATCCTGCACCTTAAGAGTACACCTGTACCTACCTTACCTGTCTCCTGTCAGGGTAAACTGGATATATTCTCTTCCAGACCACACTGCTGGGATCAGAACGTCTTGACCAAATAGCTCATTGCTCACATCTAGGACTTGCATGGACCTTTCCTGCCAGTCAGTCCTCCCAAGAGTAAACTCTAGCACCAGGCTGTGTACTCCCAAAGCCCAATGGTGGCCAAAGGATGGCTGCTTTCAAGGAGAAGGGCTATTGCTTAAGCATATGGGTGGGGCACCCCAAGCATATATGCCAAGATCCCCACAGTGTGGGCCAGAGTCATGATTAGGAAAAAGAGAAGGAAAGTAACCTGGGACTAGATGCCATCTACTCCTGCTTAGCCACATTGTGGCAATGAACTCAGGAGTGTGACAGTCCCCAAATCAAACATGATCTTCCAGGTAGCCACAAAAGTATGTTTGGCAAGGTAAGAAGATAGAAGATGTTTTATTTATCAGTTAGTTGGCCTGATTTATAACTTTGAAGTATTTTGGCATATAGTCTGTTGGCCTCTGATACATTCTTGTCTTAGGCCCTATAAATGTTAAAGGTGGACTTGATATCCAGAACAATATCGTTGTTTTTTTTTTCTTTTCTTGGAGAGTTTTTTTTTTCCCATACGACGCGTGCACTCACCAGAAAGACAGAGAGAGACAGAGAGACAGAAAGCGAGAAATCACTCCCCAGGGGGGATGGCCACGCCACAATCCCTTCTCCTCCATTCTCTTCTCGGGATCTTGGGCACACATGCACACGCGCCTGGCGTGAGTTTAAGCCACTGGGTCTGGGACACGAACCACGGTCGACTACATGGGAGTCCAGCGACATAGCCATTACGCTAACTGCTGGTCCTAGCAATATCGTCTTAAAGGAAAAACTCAAGGGTCCCAGGCCACCCTAAACCTTGTCTCTACATTTTCCTGATTTGAGATCAAGGTTGGTGTTTTTTAAAGGATTCAGGTAAACAGCAATGAAGGATGACACCTCTTGTTTCCCTCACTGTCAAGGAGCCTCAGCAATAAGACCTGTAGTTTCAAGGCAGTTAACCTGATGCCAAGGATGCTTCCCATAAAGGCCATGACAAGGGTCTCACTGTCCCACATCTGCCTTCCTCAGCACCTGCTAAAGCAGATTGTTAATGGTGGGTGCAATGACTGTGTCTCAATGTTACATGTCAGGTAAGCAGGGAGAAGGAGTGATATCATCCTCTCCACCCTAGAGATGAAGAATCTGATCAAGGTGTTGGCAAAGAGGGGCAAAGGGACAAGATATTTAACTGATTCCTGAGTAGATGTAGCAAC
Organism: Tupaia belangeri chinensis; assembly: GCF_000334495.1. Lineage (NCBI taxonomy): Eukaryota > Metazoa > Chordata > Mammalia > Scandentia > Tupaiidae > Tupaia > Tupaia belangeri. The sequence goes on from NW_006160147.1 coordinate 6,138,991, forward strand.
GGGTTCAGGCCAGGGCTAAATGGCTAAGAATCTGGGTACTTTCTCCACACCTCTAGAGAGAAAAGATGGGTGTCTATCTAGCTTAGATGGAAGTTGAGTTGATCAAGGGGCTGGCAAGTGGTGTGGTGGCTAAAGTACTGGATTCCCAAATGGCTGACCCTGGTTTGAGTCCTGCACCTGGCAGTTTGCTTTCTCATGCTCTCTCTCTCTATCTCTGTCTCTCTCAGTCAAATTGAAAAAATAATAATAAATAAAATTAAATAAATAATTATTAGAAAAAAAGTTGGATTGATCAAAATAAAATAAATGCTGAAGTCAATCCAAGTGTCTGCTTTTTTTTTTTTTTAGGCTAGTGGGCATTTGTGCTCACCATAAAGAGAGAGACAGAGACAGAGAGAGAGGATGGAGGGAGAAAGCATCCCCCGTGGGGAATGGTCTCAGTGCAATCCCTTCTCCTCCATTTCTCCATCCTGTCAGGATTTGGGGCACATACACTCATATGCCCCACATGTTTCTCAAGCCACCAGGTCTAGGTCTTAAACAAGATTGGCCATGTGGATCCAGCTGCCTTAACCACCAGGCACAGAGCTGGCCCGGCATCTCCCTTTTTCAGCAGGGACTCTCTGGCCAATATGGTCCTCAGGTGTGAATTTATTATAGGGGCTCGTGGTGCTAACATCCAGACATTGGATTACAGAGTTATCATCTCAAGGGACCATTCCAAAATGTCCCCTAGAACACCCACCCACTTTGACACTCTTCTTCCTACCCACACTCTCCCTTCACTCCCCCAACACATCAATTCCGGGGAATCCCATCTGGTATAGCCCGACCCCACCCTTTTCTCTCTCCACAGGAAGCTGGACCTGCTGAGGTGATGTCATGCTTTTGAACCCCTCCCCCAAGGGGCCTCCTTCATCCAGACAAACACTTTTGAACTTTTCCAGATGTGAAGAGAGACCTGCTGCTGGTTCTGAGGACAGAGGTGCCTGTTCCAGAAGAATGAGGCAACTCTGGAGCACGGCCAGCTACCGCCCCGCTAGGGTCCGGTTCCCAGCTGCAGTAGCCTCCTCCCACCTATCCCTCAGCCAAGCCCTGAGGAACGAGTAGCAGGATCCATCTACTGATGAGAATGGGACCTCAACTTCAGATTCACAGCCCTGAGCCCAGATGAACAGAGAAGCCTCGGAGACCCTGGAGAAATAGAACAAGGAGGGAGGGCAGAAAGGGCAAGGCCAGACCATGGGGTGTGCGTGAGCTGTTGCAAAGTAAGGACACACCTTGGCCAGGACCTGGGAGCAAGTCCGGACCCAGGCACTACAGCGTAGGGACTATCAGTGAGTGAGTTTCTTAGAGTCAGTCTCTAGAGCTCCATTTTATAAAGCTCACATAAAGATGCTGGATCTTGGAGAAGCGACACTGTGAGAGTCAAGACTGGCCGCAGATCTCTTTATCCTGTCTTCCCATACTCATCCATGGCATTAAACTCTCAAACACTGGCCTTTCTTTATCTGATCTTCTGACCCCTAACTGTGTAGGGGAGTAACAGCAGGCTACTAGTCAGTGAGAGCTTGTCAGATTCTAAGAGACAATTGATGAAACTCCATTCCACTCTATTCTAGAGAGGAGAAATAGCCCTTACTCCCAACCCTACAGAGAACTGCAGTTCAACTTAAAGTTGAATGAAAGGCTGTCTCTGCTGTTTACTTCTCAGTCCATCCTCATGAACTGCGTCTCCCTAAGAATCCCATTTGGCCCTAGTTAGCCTTTTGATCTCAATTCATGCGTTTGGAGCAGGGGAGGAAACAGAGTATCAGAACGTTAGCAAGATGGGGATTTCAAGAAGCCAAATAGATGTCACAAAATTCATGCAGTACAAGCCATGTGTTGGGGCCAGCAAGTGACATGGTGGTTAAAGTGCAGGATTCCCACATGACAGATTGAGTCCTGGACCCGGTGGCTTGAAAATCACAACAGGGTCATTGCATGTATGCCCAAAACGCCAAGAGAAGAATGAAGGAGAAGGAATTGCAGTATAGCCATCTCTTCTAGGGGGTGATTTCTCACTTTCCCATCTTTCTGTCTCTCTCCGACAAGCACACACTCCCTATGGCAAAAACCTAAAAAGGAAGAAAAAACAAAAACCAACAACAACAACAAAAAACAAAAACAAAGGAAAAGCCATGTGTTGAATTCAGAGGTGCTTAGTCAGAGGCAATTCATCTTGTTTTATACACAATTCTAATAAGCTTGGTTATCTGACATTCTAGCCAAAGCTGATAATTACGGAGAGATTATTAGAAACAAACGATAAGGCGAAGCCTTAAGAAACAGAAATAAGAAGCCTTAAGAAACAGAAATAAATGAAAAACAGCCCTAAGTTCCCAAACCCGCACTAACCTGGAGTCATTTATAGCAGGAGTGAGTAGACAGACGCACTTTCATAAGCATTTGCAACGTCACCGTGTGGCACCACGGCCATATTATTTTTAGGATACATCTAAGCCCAGAAGGTTAACGTCCTTTTTTTTTTTTTTTAAATACTTGAAGAAAGCAGAGGTGAATGCAATGTATTTGGAAAAGTTTCCAATCCACAATTAGTAAATTGAAGATTCTCTTGGTCTCTTAAACACCTTAAGAGACTGAGTTCTCGGTCTTGCTTTTCACAGACCCCCTCAGTTTTGGTTTTGCACTGGCGTGTTTTTTTTTTTGTTTTTTTTTTTGTTTTTTTTGTTTTTTTTTTTTTTTTTATCTAGCCAGCCAGCCCCATTATGCTAGAATTTTCCAATTCTACCACCCAGGGAGAAGAGTATCTTTTATTTCTTTATTTTTTAAAAAGAATTATTTTATTTACCTTACTTATTTTAATTTGACCAGAGAGGGACAGAGCAAGAATAAGAGGATGAGAAAGAGGGGGAAAAAGTGGGAAAGCAGGCTGCCAGGTCCAGGACTCGAACCACAGTTGGCCACATGGGAGTTCTATGCCCTTAATCATCACTGCCACTTGCCGGCCCCAGGAGAAGAATATCTTGAGAGATTTCCTGGGTATTGTGACCCATAGAGTTACAGTAGTAGGAGGAAGACACACACCATCTCTCTAGGGTCCACGGTCTGCACTGGTGCGAAGGCTGTACAATCTACAATCTAGACACAGAGGCCAGGCTCGGCAGCCAGGCAGACCCTGTGTGAATGTTTCTCTACTGTGTACCAGCCATGTAAGCTTGGGACGGTATTTCTGTTCTCTAACCCCCCACCTGTGAAACGGGGATGAAAGTACCCCCTCTTCTTAGCTGTTTCCAGGAACAAAGGAAATACGAGGTGTAAAGCAGTTAGCCTGCCTGGTAAAAGCGAAAGAATCAGTGGTTATCTTTATTACAGGCCCTTCCTTCTGCTTTCTGGAGAGCTGGAGACCCTTATCTCTATCAATCATCTGGCTCAAAATCATATATGCTGTTTCCTCAGGATAGGTCTAACTGCTGTTACCACAGTTATACATGTCTTCAGTGCTGGAACTGTATGTTTGACTCACCGTACTTAGCGCAATCTTTGGAGCTCAGGATAAGCAATAGGACTGAACAGCAACTGTGTCAGGTGTGTTCCTATCGGTCACCCCTAGGTTTAGTGGTCTCATTCTGATGCACCTCTATATTTTAGAGTACATTTACTGAATTAGGAAGTGCCCACATAAAGACAACCAGGATTAGCAGAGTTCTAGAAACCAGGACATATCATGAGGGCCTAGTGATAGTTCGTCTAGATCAAAGGATGGCCAACCATGGCTGGTAAACTAAATTCGGCCTATGGGCTGTTTTGTACAGCCAGTGAGTCAAGAATGGTGTATACGTATTTTCTTTTTTTCTTTTTTCAGTTTTTTTCCCCCCTTAGGATATGTGCCCTCGTCAGAGACAGAGAAAAGAAGAGTGAGAAATTACCCCCCAGGTGGGATGGCCATGCTGCTATCCCTTCTCCTCCATTCTCCTCCCAGAATCTTGGGCACTCACACACATGCCCAACTTGATTTTCAAGTCACCAGGCCCAGGACTTGAACCACAGTCGGCCATGTGGGTGTCCAGAGATGTAACTGCTACATTATCTGTTGGTCCCACACATATTTCCTTTATGAGAGAGAGAGAAAGAAATAGAAATTGAGAGGGAGACAGACAGACATAGGCATTTTCGACGGGGTCTCCAATTAGCTCGGATGACAGGCATGTACAACTAACCCAGCACATTCAGGTTGGCCAAGGAGATCAAACTCAGGTCTCTCCTACAGCTTCTAGGCTCCCAAGTGGTAGCACACACAGTTAGGCCCTGTTATATTTTTTTCATTGTAAAATAAGACAAAAAGAGCCGGCAGGTGGCATAGAGGTTAAGGTGGTTGGATCTCACATGGCCTACTTTGTGGTTTGAGTCCCAGGCCCAGAGGCTTGAAGATCACACTGAGTACATATGTGTGCATGCCCAAAATCCCAAGAGGAGAATGGAGGAGAAAGGAATGTGGTGTTGTCATCCCTCTGCAGAGTGATTTCTCACTCCCCCCACCCTCTGTGAATGTACCTGCCTGATAGCAGGAAAAAAAAAAAAAAGTAAGACAAAAGTAGAACATGCCTCAAAAACTACATATAGCAGGGGCCATCCGGTGGTGTGGTGGTTTAGGCGCTTGATCCCACACGGCTCACTGTGTGGTTTGAGTCTCAGACCCTGCGGCTTAGAAAAACATGGGGTGATGTGAGTACATGCCCAGAATCCCGAGAGAACAGAGGAAAAGGGACTGTGGAGTGGCCATCTCCACTGTGAGGTGCTTTCTCACTTTCCCTCTCTGTCTCTGGTGAGCTCACCCCACCTATAGCAAAGTAAGTAAATACACAAACTTAGAAAAGAAAAGAAACCACACATGGCCTCCCAAACTGAATATTTATTGTATAGCCTTTCATTAATGTTACTTTTTTAAGAATTATTTTATTTAACTTTATTTACTTACTTAGTTTTTTGACCAGAGAGGGACAGAGTGAGAGAGAAAGAGAGAGGGAGAGAGAGAGAATGTGAGAAAGCAAGTCATCAGGTCTGGGACTTGAACTATAGTCAGCCATGTGGGAGTCCAACACCCTTAACCACCAAACCACCTGCCAGCCCCCTGTACAGCCTTTTAAAGTAAAAGTTTGCTGACCTCTAATCTGGGGGGAAAAAAAGAAGAATTTGGGGATGGAGAATAAAGTATTTTCTTCCAAGGTTCATCTCAGTTATATATGTATTCATATTTTTCTTAAGCACCAATGATGAGCAAAGGATCTTGCTCAGTTCTGTGGAAAGTATTCAATAGACTCTCTTCCTCTGTTAGGAGTCAGTGTCATTGTAATTTAAATAAATCCCTTAAGAAGTTTATAATCTGGTGGGGCCCAAATAGAAAGGTCTTTAGAGATTGTCTTGAAGGACCAAATTAAATCTGTGCCAACCCAAAGAATAGAATTGGAACTAATGATTAAAAGTTATAGGACAGCTAATTTCCCTGCAATACAAGAAAACAACTTAAAATAATGAAGTTATTTTTTGAAAGTGTCATGAGCTACTTTGAGACATAAATTAGATTTCCTGGAGATTTCAAGGTGCTTGATAAAGGTCCCCTCCCATTCGATGGGCTCCCCCAGACTAGAACAAAGCCCAGGCTGGTGCCTTCCTAAGCTTCCGAGGCTCAGCTAAGATTGACAGTCCATCAAATGCCTATGGCGTGAGCACTTCCAGAGTACTGAGATTCCCTTTGTAGTCAAACATAAGGGGTCTTTGGAAAGCTCATGGAGATGCATATTATAGAAAAGCTATGCATGGGTTTCACAGTTTTGTACACCACACTTTGATTCATTTTTCCATGAATCTTTTGAAGTCCTGGGATAGCTTGTCTTGATCTCATCCATTTCTTGTGGAACCCATTATCATGAAGACTCTCTGGGGACCTGTGTTTCTCCCAGTCACCCCTTCTTCCCATTTTCCTAGCACCCCTGACCCCTGGATGGCAGCTCAGTGCCTCCTGGTCCTCAGGCTGTAGCAGTTCTTTCTCTGTACCACTTCCCATTAAGCTAGCCAAGTGCCCATTCCTTTCATCTCCCCTGGAGCCACTACATATAGCTCATTTTTGCTGAAGGTTTAAGAGCCTGAAGCAAGATTATAAAGCTGCCCAGAAGAGATAACAATATAACCTTGAAATGTTAGATATTACCATGCTAATGAGACCATACAGCAAGAAATCTCACCAAGTACTTTCCACCCTCTACCCGTCAACTGTTCTCCGAGCACCTCTTCTCTGTTTTTCCTGGGCCCTGGAGTCCTTGTCTTTTATCTGTTGGGCCCACTCAAACATCAGCTTTTATTTTTTATCATTCTCAGCAGTTCAGCCTCCTCTCTGTCCTTGCACATCCAAATTTGTCCAGGGTTCCATTTTTTTTTTTTAAGAGAGATTTTTGCTATAGGGCACATGCCCTTGCCAGAGAAACAGAGAGAGACAGAAAGCGAGAAATCACAGTGTGTGTGTGGCGGGGGG
>NW_006160147.1:6145621-6153680 GCF_000334495.1 Tupaia belangeri chinensis
GGGGTGGGGTGGGTGGGGGGGGGAAGACCACCCCACAATACCTTCTCCTCTTGGGATTTTGGGGACGCAGACACATGTACCCAGCATGTTTCAAGCCACTGGGCTGGGACTTGAACTGTGGTTGGCCATATGCGAGTCCAGCAACATAACCATTATGTCATCTGCTGGTCCCAAGGCATGTTCTTAAAACAAGGAAGCCAGCTACCTAGAGATGCCACTCCCGTAAGGTATCAGTTTGTATTTTTCCAGATCAGGAAAGAGCAGATTTCCCAAAGAAGCCTAGAGGCCTTTCCTTTACATCAGAAGGGACATGATTCATTCCCAAAGGGCTCCAGGGTGTAGGAACTAGAACCTCAGTGAGCATCGCCACCCTCCGAAAGGACAAACGTCTCTTTCCTTAGCCCAAAGTCTGGTCTTTGAGACAAAAAAACCCCATAGATAATGTGTTTTAGCTTCTTAGCTAAGGAGGGAAGAGAATGTTCTCATTAGAGAAGTCAAAGCCCAGAAAAATATGGAAATTCTGCCCTGGCGACTGTGAGAATTTTCTTTTGGAGGGCGGAGTTTTTGTTCTTTTTCCATACCTTCGCATTTTTAGTTCTCCACACTGCAGGCCATTTAGTTAGATCCACCAAAGTCAATGAGAGCGGGAGGCCCAAGACTCCCGAGGGTGGAGCTGGGTGACCGCCCAGCTCTGAAAGTAAGCCCAGGTTCTCCAGCCCCGGTCTGAAGGAAATCAGGCAGTGAGGCCTTGAGAAGTGGAATTTGTTTCTCCTTTCTCTTTGTTTTTGTAGGACTCTGCGCCTGAGTTTATCTGCTGCAGTTTGGCATTTCTTTACCTAAGCTTTTGGAGACAAAGACTGTGAAAGAAGGAGATGGGGACCGATGAGTGAGGCCCAGGATGTGGAGCCAAAGGAGTAAGAGAAAACAGGAATTCTGCAGAAGACAAGCATTTGGGAAGGCTGTGCCAGCTGAGCTGGCCCTGAGGGGGGAGCACTGAGGACCACTGAGTTAGTCAGAGGTCCCCAAGGCTGCTCCTCCTCAGTCGCCATGTGGCAGAAATTCAAAGGGTGGAGTCCTCTCCCCTCTGCTGATAAAATTCTTTTCCCTTTTCTTTTTCCCCTGGTACGTGTAGCCCCAGACAGGATATGGGTGTGGGGTCTGCAGGCAGGAGGGACCCAAAGGAAGAAAAGGAATGTAAAGGGGCGGGACTGTGGTGAAGGGGAGGACAGGCCTTGGAAGGCTCAGAGAACATAGACCTTGAGCCTGACAAAGAGGTTCCGCAATGACCTGAGCGGCTTCTCATTCTAGTGGGTGACATGGCGGTCCTGGGACCACAAATGCCAAGTCTGGTCAGTGATCTACCCCCCACCCCCACCCCAATATTAAAAAACCCTAGATGCTCTTGGGGAAGATGACAAGCTACAAACTGGCCCATGGAGCTTGGCAAGGTTGGGAATGTGGACCCCTGCCACACCCTTCTCTCCCAAAGCTGAGCCAACTTTAAGTCTCACTAGGTCTGCCCCAGGTTTTGCAGCCCCACCTCTGCAGGCCAAGGCCAGACTGATGCTGGCCAAAGAAAGGTGGGCCTCATTGAGCCAGGACACGGTCACCATGAGCTGTGTAGCCAAAAGAGAGTGGAGCATCTGATTGGAACCAATTGCCCAACTCAGTTGTCTGAGGCACACTCTAACACCCATTCCAGGGTTTCAGAACCTCTGCAACAGCTGTCCAAAAGGCAGGGCTGCCAGACAGGTCAACCCAGAACCTCACTCAGGGTTTCCTCCAGCCTGGAACCAGTGCTTGCCAACAGGGTGGACCCAAGGGGGCAGCAGAAGAGATTGGGTACAAAAAGGCCTGAGAGGCTGGCCCAGGTCACTGTCCTGCCATGTGGGTGGCCTTTAGGATGTCAGAGCAGGGAAGGGAGAACCCTAGAGGGCTACAGGCAAAATAGGAGCAACTTACAGCGTTTTAAATCTTGCAAAATGCAACGGGAGGAGATAGAGAGAATGTGACCCTCAATAAAAGCAATTAAATACAATACTTACTGAGCGCCTAATAGATTTTTAAAATATTTTATTTTAATTTATTTTACGTGCCTATTACTTTTTATCAAAGAGAGGACAGGAGCCTAAGAAGTGAGGGCAGCTGTGAGTGGAGCGTCCTGATGTTTCTACTAGCTTAGAACTTGGAGTGGGTAGACAATGAAAATTCTGAGATGAGGTCAAGTTTGAGTTTGTGCAGGAGTGAGGGGCTGTGGAGAGGAGGGAGGCAGGGCGCAGACTAAATCCCATTTACCACCACCTTCTCTCCAAGGGACCTAAGCCCTGTGCTCTTGGAAGGGGAATTCTGACTTAGCTTTCCAATCTTAAACGCAAGGATTTTTTTTTTCATAGACTATTCTTCATTCCAAACTGTCCTGCTCACCTAACTCGGCTTCCGCCAGGGCTTCCCGCGCGTTGGACCCCCGGCGCCTCGCCTTGGTAGGCTTCCCTCGCATTCCTTAATGTCCACTTCGACTCCCCCTGGCCTGCTGGACCCTGGGCGCCTGGGCCCCTTCCCCGCATCCCGCTCGGGCTTTCCTGACTCAACCAACTTTCCAGGTCTCCCCTACCCCATCTCCTGGTTCTGGCTCCAACTTTGCCACTCCGCGCCTTTGGCAACGCGAAGAGACACTGGCATCCCCAAAGCGTTTTACTTCGGTCAACTCGAGCGAGCCGTGTTGTCCCGCCTTCCCAGCCGTTAATTTACTGTCTCCGCGCGATGGCCTCCCTCACCCCAACCCCACCCCACCGATTCCCAGGTGAGGCTCTGGTCCCGGCTGGAGCCCCTTCCCTCCGCGCAGCTCCAGGACAGCCGCGAGCTCCGCGCCACCGGGTCAGGCGGGCAGCGTTGCGCGGGCGGTACTCACGCAGCAAACTCAGCAAGCAGAGCGCGGTCCAGCCCCGCGGCATCCCGGGCCCCGAGCGCGCGCGCCTGCGGACCAGCATCCTTCCCGCGCCGTTCCCGAGGGCATGCACGGAGTCGAAGACACTGCTCGGCCGGCCGGGACGCGCTCCTCCCGCCCCCTGCGCCCGGGAGGGGGGGTGGGAGATGCCTGCTTTCCTCCCCTCCCCTCTCCTCCCTCCCTCTCCAGTCTTGGCAGGGCCGGCCCCTCTCCTTGGCTACCAGGAACGTGTGCTTCCCCGGTTAGTCCCAAAGGCGGAGGGCGTTACGGGGGAACCTGGGGTTGCTGCCGTCGAGGCCAAAAGAGGTGGAGGTTTGTTTCGTCCCAGACGCCTTGTGCAGTTTTATGTAGAGGCCCTTCTCCTACTTCTTCAAGCTCGACTTCCACTAACTGTTAACCCCATTGTGTCAGTCTTGGCCGCAATCAGGGCGGAAACAAGTTTCCTCTGATTTTTTTGTTTCCTTCCCCCTTTCCTTTCCTTTTGGTTTTTCTTGACGTTTTAAGCCAGTAACAGTCTTGCAGAAGTAATTTACTGAGAGGACCTGAACTCACAAGTTGAGCATTTTACTAACCAGGTGAATCTGCGGCCCAGCCTGACACAGAGAGGGATCTTCACGCTGGATCCCGTGCACATGCTAAAAAAGCAGAAAAACTGAGCAGGACGCAAGCGTGACTGCAATTATTCATTTTAGCCATCCAAACTATCCTGCCACTTTTTTTTTTTTTTTCTGCATAATCCATTTGTGTAACTTGGAGGGTTTTTTCTTGTGACCACCCACATGTTCCCACTTTGTCCTCACCACCATCAGGAAAACAAAGGGCTCTCTTAGCACCTGAATGCTTCTGCCTGTCCTCAACCCTGCTGCAGCCCCAGGTCTAGCCCTCTAGGGCCTTCACCTGGCACTCTGAGCAGAAAAAGCTCTGGTGAGGTGCCTATTCTCCACTTAGTTAATCTGGGTGTTGGTAAACGGAACCTTGGAGATCTGACCTGGGCAGCGGGGTTGGGGAAGGAAGGACTAAAGGAGAGAAGATGACTCCAGGGTGTAGTCTGGGAGACATGCTCTGAGATCCTGCCTGAAAACACAGGACTGCAAATAGCCACAGGCATTTAACCCTGGGAATACTTTCTGAGAAATGCGTCAGGAGTTGATTTCCTCATTGTGCAACATCCCCCATTACGTCCACGAACCTAGATAATGGCCTACCTCATGCTTAGGTTACATGGGATAGCCTATTATAATCTCATGCGACCTCTGTCATATATGAGGTTCTTCATTGACATGATTGTACTCAATCTGGTCTCTTCCATGACATCCGTGCCACAACCTCAGGTAGAAAATAGAAGGGCAGACCAGCACTGTGGTCCTTTCTGATTTATTCCTCTGCAGAAACCTGGGCATTATAAGAGCAGATTTATCTTGGGGTCCATCTCAGACCTGCCTAACATTGGGTTGGGAGAAGGGTGTCCCAGGTCTAAAAACAAAGCCAAAATCTCCCTATTCTTGTTGCCTGACATTTTTTAAAAAATGTTAGTTTTTATTTCATAACCATACACTTAACTTTGCAATTCAGCTAGATTTGGAGGGGAATATGGAAAATATGGAACCCAAAGAACTGCAGCGAGAGCTCAGGTTACAGGACATAGCGAGCTGAGGGGCGGAGGGTGCTCTCCTGAGCTACAGAAGGCATAGTCTGATGGTTAGGAGAAAACAAGTCAAGTTCATTAGAGTTGCCCAAAGTCAGCAACGGTGATCTTCTTGCTGGTCCTGCCATTCTTGGACCCAAAGTGCTCCATGGCTTCCACGATATTCATGCCCTCTTTCAGCTTGCCAAAGACCACATGCTTGCCATCCAACTACTCAGTCTTGGCAGTACAGATGAAAAACTGAGAACCATTCATGTTGGGTCCAGCATTTGCCATGGACAAGATGCCGGGACCTGTATGTTTCAGGACGAAGTTCTCCTCTTTGAATTTCTCACCATAGATGGACATGCTGCCAGTACCATTATGGCATGTGAAGTCGCCACCCTGGCACATAAACCCTGGAATAATTCTGTCAAAGCAGGAACCCTTATAACCAAATCCTTTCTCTCCAGTACTCAAAGCACGACAGTTTTCTACTGTCTTTGGAACTTTGTCTGCAAACAGCTCGAAGGAGACTTGGCCTAAGGGCTCGCCGTCAAACAGCGATGTCTACGAACAAGCAGGGGTTGACCATGGTTAAGGGCGGGACATGCCAATGGCAAAGCCTGCCCAACATTTTTTAAAATAGGAAACAAAGCCCTTCATCCCATAATAAAAGCAGTGGTTTACTATGCAAATTCGATTGAACGCAATGGTATGGTATGAATGCATTTCAAGGTGCAAATGTTGATCAAAATCTGACCATATTGTGAACTCCAGGGCTTGCAGCTGGGGGCAGAAAGGGCTGCAAAGGCATTGTTTAATGGGCTATTGATCCTTGAGACTCCCTACTATCAAGAAAAAAAACTCCACTATTATTCTGCCCCACTCCCCTCAACACCCTCAGCTTCTGGAGCTGATCTCCTGCAGACAGCCCATATGAAGTTGCAGAGACAAAATGTAGGGTTGTAATCCCTCCCCACTAGATGTGAAAAACAGTTTGGCCCACTTGGCTCTCACTTCATTCATATTCTATTTCCATCAAATGCCATTTCTCTCCTGAAGCAAGACCATGGGGAAACAGAAACAAACTCACTCTACCACCTGAACTTCTTAACTAGGTATGGGAACAGAAAAAGAGAGTTTCTCCAAACCTGGTCTACACAGAGTCTGAATCAAAGGGCCATGAATCTGTACTTCGATGAAGAACGCTCCATGATTCTTTTTTTTTTTCTTGGGTGGGGGGGGAGATTTTTTGCTATAGTGCGTTTGCACTCACCAGAGAGACAGAGACAGAAAGTGAGAAATCAGCTTCCCCTCCCTGGGAGATGCCCATGTAACAATCTCTTCTCCACTCCCTTGGGATTTGGGGCACTCATGTACATAAGCCAGTGTGAGTTTCAAGCCTCCTGGTTCAGGACTCGAACTGCAATCGGTCATGTGGGAGGGAGTCCAGTGACGTAACCATTATGCCATCTGGATCCATGATTTGTATGCACACTAAAGTGCCAAAAGCCCTGGAAATGGCATGAGGTCAAAGTGGACGTCAGGCTTCAGGGAGAGAAAGAGGAGTTGGGGTGGGAGGCAGCATTTGGAGTCCTCTGAGAGCTGGTTCTCCTCTGGCCTGCAAGGCTAGGGATGGCACCGAACTATGAAGCTAGGTGACGACCAGCCACTCTTCATATTCTCCAGGGTCACGGAGACTCATCACACCAAGTACACACATCCTTGCCCCACCCACCCATAGCCACAGGTTCTAACCATTGGATGCAAATGTATCCAGGGACCTCGCAGGTGGGGCAGAGCTGAGCTGTCTAGTCTCTTCAAAGTTCTAGGCTTTCTGGGCTGCCCCTCACCATCTCTGCTTCCCTACAACATCACAGAAGCTGTTGCTAGAAGAGGATGTTAGCCTCACTGCACAGAGCGGAGGGTGTGACAGAAATAGACTGAGTGAAAGGCTCTGTCTGGAGCTGTAGAGACCTATGCAGGTTATGGCCACCCTAACTACTGAAATCCTCTCCCCCACCCACTCCCAAACACACACTGTCAAATTAAAATAGACCCTTATCCCATGTCAAATGTCAAATATAACATTCTTTTTTTTTTTTTTTTTAGAGGTTTTTGCTTGCTATAGGGGGCTTGCGTGTGCTCGCCAAAAAGACAGAGAGAGATAGAAAGTGAGAAATCACCCCCCAGGGGGGATGGCCATGCCGCAATCCCTTCTCCTCCATTCTCCTCTCGGGATCTTGGGCATGCGCCCAGTGTGTGCGTCCGGGACTTGAACCACTGTCGACTATATGGGAGTTCAGTGACATAACCATTACGCTAACTGCTGGTCCCTCCAATATAACATTCTTGAGGAAACAAACAAACAAAACAAAGTAAATGTTTGTGTTTAGTTTTTAGTTTTTGCTATAGGGTATGTGCATTCAATAGAAGAAGAGAGAGAGAAAGCAAGAAATCACCCCGTCCCCAGCGGGAGGGCCACAACACAGTGCCTTCTTCTCCTTTCTCCTTGTTTGTCCTCTTGGGATTCTGAGCATGCATACAGAAGGGCCCAATATGATTTTTAAAAATTATTTATTTTATTTTATTTTATTTATTCATTTATTTATTTTTTAATTTGACCAGAGAGAGACATATAGAGAGACAGAGAGAAAGTGAGAAAGCAAACCACCAGGTCCGAGACTCAAACTGTGGTCAGCCATGTGGGAGTGTCCAGCACCTTAACCACCACGCCACCCGCTGTTTCCCCAACATGATTTTTAAGCCACAGGGTCTGGAACTTGAACTGCGTAATCTGTCATGTGGGATCTAGTCGCCTTAACCTCTGCACCACCTGTTAGCTCTGGCTTATACCAAATGCTAACACATGAATTTGGGGACACATTTAAACCATAGCAAGATAGAATTATTATTCGATAAATGCTTATTTGATTCCTTTTCGAAACAGCCTTTTGGATTTTGATCCAAATTGCTAAAGATTAACTTGGAGAGAACGGAGTCTTTCATTTAGTGAACTTGGAATATATCTCCATTCCTTGAGTCTTTGTTAAAGTTCATGATTCTCCCTATAGTGTTTTTAATTCATCTTTTGTTAGACTTATTCCTAGGTAATTGATGTCCTCTAAGACTATTGTAAATAGTATCTTCTTTTTGGTTATTTTTGTTGCTGGTGTATGAAATACAATTCATTATTTTGTATTAATTTTTTTTATTGAGCTACTTAGTTAAATTCTCCTATTATTTCTCCTATTATTTGTAGATTCTTTTGCGTTTTCTATTTAAACTATCATATCAACAGCAAAGAGTGAACATTTTATGTTTTCTCTCCAATCCTTCTGCCTTTGATTTCGTTTTCTTAAGTTAGAGTGCTGGCAAGAACATCAAGGATAAAAAAATGTAATTATCCTACACGTCTTGGCCTTGTTCCAGATTTTGAAGGGTAAATTTCTTCTTTTTTTTTCTTTTTTTCTTTTTTCTTTTTTTTT
>NW_006160147.1:6153947-6198491 GCF_000334495.1 Tupaia belangeri chinensis
TTTTTTTTTTTTTTTTTTTTAAAGTTTTGCTATAGGGTATATGTATGCGCTTGCCTGAGAGAAAGAAAAAGTGAGAAATCACCACCACCACCCCCCAGGGGATGGCCATGCTAGAATCCCTTCCCCTCTATTCTTCTCTCAGGAATTTGAGCATGCAAGAATTTGGGCATGCACATGCACCTGGTGTGTTTATCCAGTCTCTGGGGCCAAGACTTGAACTGCACAGTCAGCCATGTGGGATCTGACCATCTTAGCCACCATGCAACTGGCTGGCCCAAAGGGTAAATTTCTAATGTTTCTTTTTTTTTTTTTTTTTTGAGAGAGATTTTTTGCTATAGGGTAAATGCGTGTGCCAGAGAGAGACAGAGAGACAGAAAGCAAGAAATCACCCCCTCACCCCCAAGGATGATGGCCACGCTGCAATCCCTTCTCTTCCATTCTCATCTCCGGATTTGGGGGACATACTCATATGTGCCTGGCATGAGTTTTAAGTCACCAGGTCTGGGACTTGAACCATGGTTGACTATGTGGGAGTCCAGCGACATAACCATTACACCATCTGCTAGTCCCCCAGTTTTTTGTTTGTTTGTTTGTTTGTTTGTTTTATGTATTTCTTTGAAAGAGAGAGAGAGAGACAAGTACCCTGGACTGGGTCTCACACTAAGGTCACAGGGAGCCAGGATCACAAGTATATGTGCCCCGTGTGTGTGGGCTGACCAGAGACCTGAACCTACAATCTCCCATATGGGCTCAGCATTACTTGAGCAGCGTGTTACTGCACTGTCACTGAGTAGACCCCAAACTTCAGTTGTTTCCAAGGTGTCCACATTTGCTTGATTTTTTTTTTTGGTATGGGCCTTTTATCGTGCAAAGGAAATTCCCTTCTATTCCTTAATTATAAAAAGATGTTTTCTTTGATAGTGAACTTAAAATGATTTTTTTAGAATGTCTTCTTTATATCTATTGAAATTACAGGGGCCAGCAGGTGGCTTGGTGGTGAAGGGTGCTAGACTCCCATGTGGCCATCCCTCCAATGGGTGGTTTCTCACTTTTCCTGTCTCTCTCTCTTTCTTTCTCTCTCTCTAATATACACATGTACCCTACAGCAAACACAAAAGTTCTCGGATTTTTAAAACAGGTTTTTCTTCAGTAAATTTTATTATTTTCCTAGGAAACTGAATTTACCAAAGTTTCAAAATGTCGTTAATAAAATTCTTATTTTTCCATTGATTTGTACTTTGTCTAGGATATATTCCCTTCTTTTCATCCATTTTACTTCTTGTTTGTGAATAATTTGTGTCTTAATTTATTAAAATGATAAGTTTTGAAATTATTTAGAGATGTGTATATATATACACATACATTAAAATATACACACACATATATTTTGATTGGGTTAGAGATTCTTCTTTTCTTTTTTTTTTTTTTTTTTGGAGAGGTTTTTACTATAGGGTGTGTGTGCTTGCCAGAAAGACAGAGAGACAGAAAGCGAGAAATCACCCTCTGGGGGGATGGCCACACCACAATCCCTTCTCCTCCATTCTCCTCTCGGGATCTTGGGCACGCACGCACACGCACCCGGCGTGAGTTTAAGCCACTGGGTCTGGGACTCGAACTGCAGTTGACTACATGGGAGTCCAGCAACATAGCCATTACGCTAACAGCTGGTCCTGAGATTATTCTATTATTGTGAAAACATACCTTTCTTGTTCTGGAGTGGATGGGCTTGATCAGCCAGTGCAGGTACTCAGGTTATCAGGTGACATCTTTCATAGTTCTTTTGAGATATCATTAAAAACAGAAACTGGAGCTGTGGGTGACATGGTGGTTAAGCCACTGGATCCCATATGGCTGACTCTACAGTGAGAGTCCTGGACCTGGTGGCTTGAGATTCACGTCAGACATGTGCATGTGTTTGTGTGTATATGTGTGAGTATGTGTGTGTGCCTAGAATTCTGAGAGGAGAATAAAGAAGAAGGGATTTCAGTATGACCATCCCCCCGGATAGGTGATTTCTCACTTTCTCTTTCTCTCTGTCTCTGTCTCTCTCTGGCAAGCACATGCACTGTATGGCAAAAATCTAAAATAAGAAACAAACAAACCAGAAACACACTGATCTTCAGAAAAGAGGCATAAAATACAACGCTTCCTCTTCTTGTCCCTCCCAAGCATAGTCCTCTGTGGCTGCCATTCCAATTTTGCATCCTAAAGCACAAGCCTGAGAGAGGACCATGTGGCATCTCAACTAAATGTTGCACACGATCCACTTAATGAATGTGACTTTATATTACAATAAATGTAATCATATGTGCATAATAAAATGTGCACATAATCCCATTTTCCTGCGATGACTGCGGCCAAAGCTGTGGTCTGACACGTCAGTGGATGACAAGCATGTCAGGCTTGATGCTGCTTTGTCATGGAGAGGTAGGACATTGGTAGGGGTAATGATCTATGTCTCACGTTTGTATGCAATGAGCATTCTGGGTGGTGGAGATACGGGTCCTTTTTTCTTTCTTCCTCACTCCTAGTGCAGCCCATACTTTTGTTTTTCACAATAAGCGTGTGTTACTTTTGCATCCAAAAATAATACCTAAAGCTATTTTCATTTTGAAAAGGAACAAGGTGTGGTGATTCCTAATGATGACAATGTTATTCTGTGGACTTGTCAGGTCCCGGGTTGTGTATGGGAGCGGTCTTGGGATCATTGAAACAGCTGGGCTAGAGGGTGATGATGTCAGCGATGAGGATGGTTTGAGTAAAGACGCCTTCTGTCCTGGGAAACAGTGCCCTGGGAAAGGGGAAGACATCTATTGTTTGTGAATACGAGTGTGTCTGGGTTTCTGCCATTGTCTCTGCTCCTTTCCTTGGGTCTTCCCTAGGTTGTCTATAAATGTTAGATGATGCAAGCCAATTCAGCATTGCTCATGTGTGCTACCAGACAGCATGTATGCTTCCATCAAAGCCAAGGTGTCAAAGGGCGTTCAGGCCACCCTGATTGTGAGAATGCAGGTGTGTGTGTGTGTGTGTGTGTGTGTGTGTGTGAAAACTCCGAGATGAGAGGTTTAGTCAGGAAAACAATAGTGCCACCAATTAGCAAAATGCCCCCCTTCCTGAGTCCAGCCCTGCAATGCAGTTATTAGTTGCTGTGCAGAGAAAGCTGGATTTACCTGGTGTACTGGGGTTCGAGTCTTGCCCCGGTGGCTTTCACACTGGCTGAGCATGTGCTCAGGATCCTGATCGACAGTGAATTGGAGGGGGAAAATATCATTGCATATGAGCATGCGCCACTTGAGGAGTGCCTCTCTCTTCTCTCTCTCCCTCTCTCTCTGTCTTTCATACACATACATGCCCTCTAGTATAATAAAAGAAAACAAATGTCCTTCCTTGCTTAGAAATCCTCTTTCTGGTGCTTCCTAGAGGTAGGAGAGAGAAGCAAGTTCCTGTACTGGAGGGTCCAGGAATCCTCCTCAGGGGGCTGGATGTTGTACCCAATGCTGTAACTAGTTCATGGCTTGGTGGGCTGTGAGAGCCAGGGGCCTATCAGCCTTTGTTTCTGCAAACCCAAATGGAGAGCTTTAATGGCATTCATTTTATGGAAGACAAAGCACAGAGGGTGGTTATTTTTAACTTGGGGCAGGAAAATGTGGCTGGAAAGGAAACATCTGTCCCAAACTATTCTCCTGAGCTTTCTATAGAGGTCTCTTCTATCATGTAACCATCAAAAATACAATTGGGTAATTGGTCTAGGCCTAACTCTGGAAAGAAAGGCAAAGCATTCCTCAATTCTCACTTCACATCTCATCATCTGAGTTGAGCCTGAGGTCTGGAAGAGTCCCCCTCAGGCCAGAGCATTGAGGATTGGCTCAAGGACAACCTAATGTCTATGATGTTGTGGAGGGCCCTCCCAGTTTAGTATCTTTATCCAAAATGGCTCCACCCTCCACCCTGGAGGGTTCGAATTCTGTGGACTCCCTGGCTGGGAGTCACCAGGGATCTTGTGCTGAGAGATAAGACTTGGAGTGCTAGAACGCTTTACTTGGAAGTTCTGGCTGTTGGTCCCTGAATAGAGAAGTAAGTCTTCCAAGGGCGGCTAGAAAGTTCTGCTTCCTCTAACACACGTGGGCATCCTATGTGTCTGGCTCTGGGAGAGAGGGACCAGGTGTGATCCTGAATGAAGAGTTTCATAGACATCTTTTTGCCACAGCAGAAGCATTATCAGCCACTTTTGGGTACACAGAGCAAGTCCAGATTCACCCATCACGAGCTCAGGATGGATGAAGTCATGGAGCAGGCAGGGTTGCAGCAGATGGTGTTCAGGTTGTGCACTGCACAGATTCCGGAGAGTCACGCAGGCTAGAACCCATGTCTCTTCATATAGGCAGGAAGAGGAACAAGACAGAGGGTGTTGTTATTGGCTGACGGGTTCCCAGGCTTAGTCTTGGAAAAAGAACCAGAATATTCACAATGCAGTTCTGTGTTCTTTGTTCCTTTTTATAGGTTCTCTTCATTTTTGACTTTTCTTTTTTACTCCTTCCTGTATTCTGTCAAATTCGGCCAGAAAAGAAAATACTGTTTCCCAATTGAGTAGAGAGTTGCCAGGAGAAATCGCAGGGAAAGAAGGAGAATGAAAGAGCTGTGTGGACCCACTCACTCCCTCGTGGGGTGCACTCCACGCAGACTGGTGTCAGTGCAGCAGGGCTTAGAGGGTGTAGGACCGAGTTGCCAAATTGCACAAGTCTCTAAAAGGATCCATATGGCTGTGTTGTACCAAGCCTCTGTGCCCAGGGAGGGGCCGATAACATCATCTGCTGGAGGGAGCCAGTTCTTTTCCTTTGGGGAGGATTAGATGTCAGCTCCACTAGATACTGTTAGCTCATGATGACCCAGGTTGGAAGTCGGGGTGCAAGTGTTTGGTTAGGAAGGAGGGACGAGGGCCAGGGGGCAGAGCAAATGGGAAAGATAGACTTTGTAACTTAGTGCCTGGGAGACAGCTAGTAGAGGAGGAGTTTGGAAACCCCAGGGTACTGAATTTACTTGAGACTTTTTCCCATGCCAAGGCAGTTTGGAGGAGCCACAGTGAAAATGAATGCCAGGCCATTTGCCCACTTCGTGGGAAGTCTAGACTCTTTGTTCCCATGATTAGCCCTCCAGAGCCAAGGAAGATCTCGTTCTTGTCCCCCTCATTTCTTTACACTCCAAACCGTAGCTTCCCCTGGGCTGGAGGGTGGCAGATGGCACACAGCTGTGAGACACATCTGGCCTTGCAAGGATTAGAGGAAGACACAGTGGCCAGCTGAAATCCCAGTGGCTCCCTTGGAGGCCTGCTTCCAAAGACTTGGGGTGGTGCCCCCGCTACTCTACCCAGATCTCTTCTCGGGTGAACTTCACGGTTTCCCTAGGCCCCCACGCCTCCCTCCACTGCTGCTTCCAGCGGGTTCGACAGAGATGATTTTGTGAGAGTAGCCAGGCAGCTGCTACCCAGATGTGTGTTTTCTCCAGATACGGCCACATCCACACTAGGAACTTCGGGAGGATGGGTTGGGGACAAAAGGGACAGGGCCTGAGAGGGTCCTCTGAGCATGTGCTGACCCAGGGGACCAAGCAGAGCAGCCATCTGAAGACTCTGTGATAAAACCAGAGACTCGACCTGGAAAGAGATGGGGAAAGTCCTGGAAGGTGCTCATCTTTCCTCTCCAAAGCTGTGTGTCCAAATATGTGACAATTGTGTTCACCAGAGACTGACTCGTGTGTGTGTGCGTGCGCATGCACATATGCATGTGTGTGCGTGTGTGATAAATAGAACATAATCTTCAGGGAGGTCCTAAACTGATCACTCCTCCCTCTCTCCCCAGCTGTATTTCTCACCTGGAATATCATTGATCTAGTCTCCTTAGGACCATTTTTGAGTTTCTTCCCTTTATTCTTCACATAGCAGCCAGAGAAAGATATTTAAAATTAAAACTCGGTTATTTCATTCCCTTGCTGGAAATCCTTTAACAACTTTCTTTTCCTCTTAAATAAAATTCCAAGTCTTTACTATGGCTTGTAAAACCCGAAGGGGCTGGACTCCCACCTGCTCTTAAGAACTTACTCATGGCCCTTATCACGTTTCACGGTTACACACTTGTTTATTATCTGTCTTTCCCCACTTAATTTTCAAAAAAGGATATCTTTAAATTTATTTATTATTATTATAACTTTTAAAATTTGACCAGAGAGAGAGAGAGAGGGAAAGTGAGAAAACAATCTCTCAGGTCTGGGACTCAAACCACAGTCAGCCATGTGAGTCCAGTGCTTTAACCACCATGCCACCTACTGGCCCCCAACCCCAATTTGATTTTAAGCAACATGAGGGTAGAAACCAGGTGTATTTTGTGCTCTGGTTCAATGTAGGCCTAAAATAGACACTCTGAACATTCATTCATTCATTCACTGGGGGCATATGCATTTGCCAGGGAGAGAGAGAGAAACAGAGGAGGAAGCAGTCCCTATGTGGGATGATCACACTGCAATCCTTGCTCCTCTGTCTCTTCCTCCTCCTGGACTTTTCACACCTTGTACTTGTGCATTTCTCAAGCTGTTGAGTCTGGGCTCTGAACCACATGGCTGGCCATGTGGGATTCAGCTGCCTTAACAACCAGACCATGGAGCCAGACTCTAAGTATTTACTGAATGAGCGAATAAATAAACTATGTCTTAATTTTCTTTCTTGTTTTTTTTTTTTAAAGAATTATTTTCTTTAACTTTAATTATTTATATATTTTTATTTGACCAGAGAGGGACAGAGTGAGAGAGAGAGAGAGGAAGAGAGAGAGAATGTGAGAAAAGAAGCTGCCAGGTCCAGGACTCGAACCACGGTAGGCCATGTGGGAGTCCAGTGCCCTTAACCACCATGCTAGCTGCTGGTCCCTCATTTCCTTTTGAGTATTTTCCACTTCATTATTTCCCATACATACACATATTTTATATTTGTATCTCTCTATGTATTTATTTATATGTTAATATATTTACATATGTATTTAACACATTAGTAAAAAAAAGTTTTAATGTTAGAGACCGATACAGGATTGTCATATACTATTATAGCATAGTCATTTTATATTAAAAAAAGTCTTTTTTCTAACCTGGAGATATAGAAAATGATAAACTCAGAAGAAAGCCCTTTCCACCCAAGCCTAGTTCTTTTTTTTTTTTTTTTTTGAGAGATTTTCACTGTAGGGCGCGTGTGCTCGCCAGAGAGACAGAGAGAGACATAGAGACAGAAAGCGAGAAATCACCCCCCAGGGGGGATGGTCACGCCGCAATCCCTTCTCCTCCATTCTCCTCTCGGGATCTTGGGCACGCACGCACACGCGCCCGGCCAAGCCTAGTTCTTGATATTGTGCTGATTTTCTTTATTTTACTGAGGCCCTGACCATCTTGTCACAAATCTGTTCTGACTGGCATCTGGAAACCTTGGCCGGCCTCCAGTTCCGGCTGCCCCTTTCCCGCATCTGGAAACCTTGGCCGGCCTCCAGTTCCAGTTGCCCATTACCATTCCTGGCACTACAGAGTTCTAAGCATTCTCTGAATATCTGTGTGGATGGGGCAAGTCACCCCCTCTCTGGGCTCAGTCCCGTACCTGTAGGGTAATAGGGCTCTGTGAAGAAACTCATGTAGCTGCTAAAGCTGCTCCCAGCCCTAACCGTCCCCACAAACCGATGTCTCAGAGGGAGGCAGAGCCATGCTTTCTGCTGAGGGGCGAGAGAGGATGGTCTCATGTTTGTACCAGGAGCTGCCTTTGACTAGGGAGAGGAGGGTGATCATTTCCTCATGAGGGGCAGCCAGGGAGAGAGGGGAAGCAGCCAGAGTGGGTGGCTAGTTCCTGTCTCTGACCCTGGGGGGCAGCGCCTGCAGGCTCCCACACCTTGGCTAAGAATAGCTTAGCTCTTTCCTGCTGGCCCAAGTCCTCCGCAGCCCAGAGGAAAGAGAACCCGGCTGTCTGACCTAGGTTGGGCTGTCCCTTCCGGCCATTCTCTCCTCCGCTCCAGGGATCAAAGGGCCGCCAGGGATTTCAGTTCTAGCTCCTGAGCTACCACCTAATAATAGTGTATGGTGAGCAGAGAAGGGTGCCTTCAGGCCACCCGCTGGGGGTGGGGTGGGGTGGGAAGCTGGAGGCCTTAAAACTAGAAACCAGCAATTCCTGGTGCCAAGGGGTGGGAAGGCTTGTGTTCAGAGAAAAGAAAGCTATCAGGGTGTCAAGGCTAAGAGGTGAGGAACGGGTGTCACACTAAGGCCCTGCGGTCCTGAGAAGGACAAGAGGCTGTGCACCTGCAGGGACACCCCCGGGTACAGCTGTCTCTGAAGTGGCTGACCTGAGGAACACAACCCAACAACGGATGGTTCCTTGGTCCAGAAATCAGATTTCTGTGTGAGGGACTGGCTGCATCTGACTCCCGAGATGACCTCAAGGATGGCACTAGACCAGAGTGACTAAGGCGACCGTATGAGGGGACTTCTTTTTTTTTTTTTAGGTTTTTTTTTGGTCATAGGGTGCATGTACTCACCAGAGAGAGACAGCGAGAGGGAAAGTGAGAAATCATCCCCTAGAAGACACAACCATGCCACAATCTCTTCTTCGCTATTCTTCTCTTGGGATTTTGGGCACATATGCACACATAATTTTCAAACCTCTGGGTTCAGGACTCATTACCACAGTCGAATATATGGGAATCTAGCACTTTACCCCCTATGCCACCTGTTGGTCCCACATGAGGGGAGGTTTTAAAAAATAATTATTTGCTTTCTGTGCAGATAGCAGGCCCCCGCAAGCATGGTGAACGTCTCTAAAACCCACCAGACCTTCTGTAAGAAGTGTGGCAAGCACCATCCTCATAAAGTGACACAGTACAAAAAGGGCAAGGATTCTCTGTGTGCTCAGGGGAAGTGGCGTTATGACAGGAAGCAGAGCAGCTATGGTGGACAGTCGAAGCCTATTTTCCGGAAAAAGGCAAAAACTACAAAGAAGATTGTGCTGAGGCTTGAATGTGTTGAGCCCAACTGCAGATCTAAGAGAACGCTGGCTATTAAGAGATGGGAACGTTTTGAACTGGGAGGAGACAAGAAGAGAAAGGGTCAAGTGATCCAGTTCTAAGCCTCATCTTTTCTATTACGAAGACGACAAAATCTTGAGGTGAATGTTCACCTCATTTGATTACAGTTGGTCTATTTGTAAGGGAATAATCAATAAAAGTAATCAATAAAATTCCCCTTTTGGGGAAATTTGATTCATGGTACTACTTGTTTTGGATTAAATCTGACTGGCTGAGCTCAAAAAAATATATTTATTTTATTTTATTTATTCACTCATTTATTTCAGTTTGACCAGAGAGAGATACAAAGAGAGAGAAAAAATAAGAAAGCAAGCCACCAGGTCTGGGACTCCAACCATGGTCAGCCATGTGGGGGTGTCCAGTGCCCTCACCCCCCCACACCACTTGCTGGTCCCCAAGAAAGTTTTTAAAGCTCATGGCAAGGGCCAGCAGGTGGCGTGGTTGTTAAGGTGCTGGACTCTCACATGGCCTGGTGGCTTGCTTTCTCACTTTCTCTCTCTCTCTGATGAACACATGTGCTGTGTAGCAAATTTTTAAAGTAATAAGGATAAATAAAATAGTTCTTTCAAAAAAGTTCATGGCAAAATGGAATTCCAGTAAGAGTTCATTTTAGTGCAAAATAAAATGTTCAACCCATACCTATTTTTCATAATGCACATTTTCCATAAATTTTTGAAAACCCCAAATGCAATTTACATCATACAATTTATGGCCCAATCAGGGTGCACAGACAGGGAAAGGGGACTTTGTTAACAAATATACTGCAATCTAGGATTCCCAGCTGCTCCCGCTGCTACTGCTGTGGGTCACCATGTTCTCTCCTCTGATGTCTCAAAAAGAACACATGCCACACAATAGGTAAGAGTTTCAGACATTGAGGCACCACAGAATCTGGGGATTGTGACCGAGCTTCCCTGCATTTCATGGATCCTGTCCCTTCTGCATAAATCGAGTGAAGGGAAGGTTAACTAAAGCCTCAGAGTTTTGTTCCTGGGACTGGAAAAGGAAGGAGAGCTTTCCCTGGAAGTCCCATTGCTCGGCTGAGGTGGGGGAACACCTAGACAGAGAAGCGCCCTGGCTAGGCCAGTACAGCAGCCTCACTGGTTTACTGCAGCTGAAGTCATGGCCTGTTGCAAACCCCAGAGAGAAATCCTGCACCTTCTTTTAGGGCAAAATACTCTCAGCACCCAGTAGATGGTCCACCATCTGTACAGTTCACTTGAACAGCAAATAGGTCTATAGCATATCCATTAAGGGATATGCAGGGAACAGATAGTAGAAGTGCTAGGTTCTGTGTTAATCTCGGGCTATAAAAATATACTAGGCCATGTCCCAGCTCTTAAGTCACTTGTCATCTGACTGGGGAGATAGAGGGCTAACCGATTTGCATAGTGATGGACAGTGCTCTTTGCCTGGAGAAACCTGTCCCAGCACCACTTTTTCAGATCATTAGAGACTTTAACAAGCTCCCTTTATGTATGTATGTATGTATGTATGTATTTTGGTTTGCTACAGGGAAGGTGTGCTTGCCAGAGGCAGAGAGAAAGAGTTAGAGAGGGGGGGAATGATAAATCAGACCCCCCCCAGTGGAGATGACCACATCACAGTCCCTTCTTCTCCATTCTCCTCTCAGGATTTGGGGCATGCATGCAAGCACATGCACCCAGTGTGTTCTAAGCTGCCAGTTGTGTTCAACTCCCAGTGGTTCAACTGCCATGGGAGTTGAACCATGCAGTCAGCTACATGGGATTCAGTGCCTTAACTTCCATGCCAACTGCTGGTCCCACAAACTCCCTTTAAAAAGATGACTCTTAGGGACCCGCAGATGGTGTAATGGTTACATCGCTGGATTCCCATGTGGTCGACCACAGTTCAAGTCTCAGACCCAGTGACTTGAAACACACTGGGCACGTGGTGGACCTGCATGTGTGCTCAAGATCCTGAGAGGAGGATGAAAGAGAAGGGATTGCGGCGTGGCCATACTCCCAGGGGGTGATTTCTCGCTTTCTGTCTCTCTGGGGAGCACTACAGGAAAAATATCTAAGGAAAAAAAAAAAGATGACTGCTGTCCATAGACCAACACATTGCTAATGTGATCAATTGACTGAGAAACACTATGGAAGATGTTTCTAAGGAGCATAGGTTTCAGAGTCAGTCTGACCTCAGTTCAAATTCTTCTAAGTCACCAATTGTATACCCTTTAGCAAGTTTCTTTTCTTTTTTTTTTTTAAGAATTATTTTATTTAAATTTATTTATTTATTTTAATTTGACCAAAAAGGGACAGAGTGAAAGAAGAGAGAAAGAGAGTGAAAAAGCAACCTGCCAGGTTTGGCACTCGAACTTCAGTCAGCCAAGTGGGAGTCCAGCATCCCTAACCACCATGCCACCTGCTAACCCCTTCAATGAGATTTTTTAAATCTAATCTACAATATGTAGCATCCACTTTATAAAGTAGAACTTCTGAACCTTTTTTTTTTTTTTTGAGAAGTTTTTGCTATAGGGCACGTGTGCTCACCAGAAAGACAGAGAGAGACAGAGAGACAGATAGCGAGAAATCACCCCTCCCCAGGATGGCCCTGTAGCAATCCCTTCTCCTCCATTCTTCTCTTGGGATCTTGAGCATGCGCACACACACACCCTGCATGAGTTTAAGCCACCGGGTCTGGGACTTGAACCGTGGTCAACTACATGGGAGTCCAGTGACATAGCCATTACACTAACTGCTGATCCCAGAACTTCTGAACTTTAATGTTTGCGTGAATCACCTGGAGATCTTGCTGAAATGCAGATTCTGACTGGGCAGGCCTGCGTTAGGGCCTGAGGGTCTGCGTTTTTAATAAGTCTCTAGGTGGGTATGGATGCTGCTGGCCTGGGGACCACACTTTGAGCAGCAAGGTCATTGAACGCTGAAAAAAAATCAAATTAGTGCTGAGCAGGGCTGACAAATGGTAACTTAAGTGCTCAATTAACGTACCCTATTACTATTCAAATGCAATATGAAAAGTTCATTTATCTTCATTTAAATATCTCCCCATTTGGTAGTCATTATCATAATTTAAAAGAAAAGTCCCTACCTCAGGGAAACAGTTCCTGTAACAACTTGGGTACCACAGAGGTCAGTCCTTCCCATGGCTCGTGACATTGAGAGAACTCCAGAAGAGAGGAATTGAAGATGTAAAATGTATTTCTTACACTTCACAGTTCAACAGTGACGTCGCCCCTGATGCGTGGGCTGGTGGACAGTTGAACAAGCTGTCACATCTCCTGTAAGTCGCCAAACTGTGGCTGCTGCAAAGGTGACACTCACAGACTCAGAGTGTTCAGTAGATGCCAGCAAAGGAGTAGAAACGATGCAACCATCAAAACCATAACTGCACTCTAGACACTCTTGTAAGCTGTGTGGTTTTAAAATATGGCCTCAGGGCCAGCAGGTGGTGTGGAGGCTAAGTGACTAGATCCCATATGGCTGATTCATGGTTTGAGTCCTGGACCTTACTGCTTGAAATCATGCCAGGCCGTGTACAGGCATACCCAAAATTCCCAGAGGGGAATGGAGGAAAAGGGATTGTGATGTGGCCATCTCCCTGGAAGGTGATTTCTTATTTTCCCCCTCTCTCTCTCTCTCGCTCTCGCTCTTTCATGAGAGCACACGCCCTATAGCAAAAACTAAAACTAAACTAAGCTAAACTAAATATGTATACACACATATAAAGCCCCCAAATGATTGACACCCTCCCACTGAGAAGCAGGCTGCACGTCCCTCCCCTCAGCCTGAGCGAGTTTGTGACTGCTTTGCTCTCACGTGATGGCAGTGCTGCTCTGAGACTTTGAGATAAGGCCAGAAAATGCTCCGCAGCTTCCTCCTGTTCCCCTTGAAACCCTTGCTTTCCTGCTGGGCTCTCTCTTCAGAACCCAACTATCACATGCCTCGTGGAGAGGCCCCGCCTAGGCGCTCTAGTTGACAGTCTCAGCTGAGTGCAGGCTTTCAGCCACCCCAGCTCAGCACCAAGTACATACATGAAGGAGCCTCCAGATGGTTTCCCCTCCCAATTGTTCAAGTCAGCCTCTCCCATTCATCCGATTTCCCCAGCTGAGGCCCCAGGCCCAGCGGAGCAGACAAGCCCTCCTTGCTGTGCCCTGACACACACACATCAGGAACGGAGTACAGTGCCAGGCGTTATGTGCCTGTGAGTTCTGGAGTGATGCATTACTCAGCAATAAATAATTCAAACATAAGCAATAATTTTATTTACTGTGCAAAAGTATAGATACGGTATTTTAAAATTCAAGTTTATCATGAAGTATTGTTTACAGATATTAAATATTATTTGATATAGACTGACTAGTCCATTAAGTTTTTCAGAGTAAACATCAGTGGGGCCAGATGGCAGTACCATGGGAACCATGACGCTCTGGGAGGCAGTCCCACATTGGAAGGTCAGAGACCTCCCCGAGTACGCTGGGCACGCGTGGGCCTGTGATCCAGGGCTGGCGGGAGGCCTGGGCTGAATTGCCTAGAGTCAAAACCCTGTTGGGGATGCACTCTTTCTCCCACTTATGAGAGAAATCAATAAACTTTATTTAGCTTTTTAAATTTTTATGTTTTTAATTATTTTATTTAACTTTATTTATTTATTTATTTATTTATCTTTAATTTGACCAGAGAGGGTCAGAGTGAGAGAGAGAGAGAGACAGAGAGAGAGAAATAGTAAAGGAAAGTGAGAAAGCAAGCCACCAGGTCCAGGACTTGAACTATGGTTGGCCATGTGGGAGTCTAGCGTCTTTAACCACCACACCATCTGCTGGCCCCCAAAATAATTCTTTGGCGTAATGGCTATGTAGCTGGATTCCCACGTAGTTGACTGCAGTTCGAGTCCTAGACCCAGTGGCTTAAACTCATGCCAGGCGTGTGTGCGTGTGTGCCCAAGATCCCAAGAGGAGAATGGAGAAAGGATTGCAGCATGGCCATCACCCCCGGGGGTGATTTCTCACTTTCTGTCTCTCTGTCTCTCTGGTGAGTGCATGTACCCTATAGCAAAAAACTCTCAAAAAAATTCTTAAAAAAAAAAGGTTATCTCAAACTTGATTTTCTGTGGTGGTTGACACCTGATGGTGAGCTCTTCTCATATAGTGGGCAGGGGCCAAATTAAATGGAAGTAGTGAGATAGAGACAGCGAGCTAGGCTGGGGGAGAAAGAAGACAAGAAATTCACAGCAGGTATCTCAGGACCAGGAGTTCCTTATTTACTTATTACATGTTTATAAGCTGAGGAGAAGGTGAAAGTTGAGAGGGAAAGAAAATATATACCATGGATGATACATCTTATTACTGGTCTGGAGGAAATCCAGTGTATTCTAAAGGAGAAAGGAAAATGAAGAGTCAAGAATAACAGGTGGATAAACTGTATTTTATGAATCTTTAACTGTCTCCAGAAACTATTTTAGTAACGTTTTAGTTAAAATAGCCTCAATTCCTGAACATTCTAGTTATATCTCAAAGGTCTTCTTGCTGCTTTAAAAAATGCATTTTGAAATATTTCAGGCATAAAAAGGCTATAAAGAGTAATGTAAGGATCTTAGGAACCCTCACGCACCTTTGAAATGCAGCGTTACCAATCTGATTGAAGGCTCCTTTGTCTCTCATTCCACTTCCTCCCCACTACTTCCAAAGGTAATCACTACCCTGACTTTGGCGTTTATTCGTTCTGAGCATTTCTTTACATTCACACTTACCTCTAAGTTATATACATTGTTTTATAATTTGTATATTTTATTTTAATAATGATTTATTTGATTTGATTTTTTATTATTATTTAATTTGCTGTAGGGCATGTGCACTCACCAGAGAGAGACAGAGAGAGAAAGAGAGGGAAAGTGAGAAAACATGCCACCAGGTCCAGGACTCGAACTGTGGTCAGCCATGTGGAAGTTCAGCACCTTTACCACCATGCCATCTGCTGGCCCAGTTCTGAGTATTTCTTCACATGTACACTTATCTCTAAGTGATATACATTGTTTTATGTATTTGTATATTTTATTTCATTTAAATAATTATTTAATTTTATTTATTATTATTTAATTTGCTATAAGGATTGTGCACTCAGCAGAGAGAGACAGAGAGAAAAAGAGAGGGGAAGTGAAAAAGCAAGCTGCCAGGTCCAGGACTCAAACCATGGTCGGCTATGTGGGAGCCCAGCAAGTTAACCATCATACTACCTGCTGGTCCCCCACTTGTATATGTTAAATAAGTGGTATCATGTTGTATGTACCCTGCAATTTGAGTTTGTTCCTCAATATTTTAGTGCTATTTACTTAAGTTAATGCTTTCAACTCTATTAATTTCCAGTGATACATGATATTCCATTATATGGATATATCATTATTTATCTTTTCTCCTAGTGACATTTCCAATATTTTTCAATTATACTGACACAATAAACATTCTAGGACATATGTGTTACCTTGTACACAAATGCAAGAATTTTTTTAGGGGCTGGCAGGTGCATGGTGGTTAAGCTGCTGGACTCCACATGCTAATCGTTTTTTTCTTTTTTTTTTTGAAAAAAAGATTTATTTATTTTTAATTTTATTTATTATCACCATTCTTCAATTTTGACCAGAGAGAGACAGACAGAGATAAAGGAGAATGAGAAAGCAAACCACCAAGTCTAGGACTTGGAACTGTGGTCAGCCATGTGGGAGTCCAGTGCCTCAACCACCATGCCACCTCCCGGCCCCAGCATGTGGCCAACCATTTTTCAAGTCCTGAACCTGGGGACTTGCTTTCTCACTTTTACCTTTCTCTCTTTCTGGCCAAATTAAAAAATAATAATAATAAATAAAATAAAATATTATTTTTTAAAAGTTTAATTAAGAAAAAAAGAACTTGTTTATGCTACATACGTATTTCAGAGAAGGATGGCTGGGTTTTTGAGAAATGAACATGTTCAACTTCGGTAGCACTCAATTGACAAATTGTTTTCCAGTGTCATTTCTCAGGCCTGGAAAAGTTTCAACCATTATTTCTTCATATGTTTGCTTTGCCCCACATGCTCTGTCCTTTATTTTTGCGGTTTGATTAAATAGTTATCAAAATTTCTCAATATACCTTCTGTATTTCTTTTTATTTATTTATTTTTTTTGGAGAGGTTTTTGCTATAGGGCGCATGTGCTCACCAGACATACAGAGACAGAGAGACAGAAAGCGAGAAATCACCCCCCAGGGGGAATGGCCATGCCGCAGTCCCTTCTCCATTCTCCTCTCGGCGGGCTCTTGGGCACACACGCACACACGTTCAGCGTGAGTTTAAGCCACCGGGTCTGGAACTCGAACTCTGATCGACTACGTGGGAGTCCAGTGACATAGCCATTATGCTAACTGCTGTTCCCATACTTTCTGTATTTCTTAATTTTGCTTTCATATTTTCTTTTTAAATGTTTTTTGGGGAGATTTTTGCTATAGGGCGCATGTGCTCACCAGACATACAGAGACAGAGAGACAGAAAGCGAGAAATCACCCCCCAGGGGGGATGGTCACGCCGCAATCCCTTCTCCTTCATTCTCCTCTTGGGATCTTGGGCACACATGCACATGCACCTGGTATGAGTTTTAAGCTATGGGGTCCAAGACTCAAACCACAGTTGACAACGTGGGAGTCCAGCAACATAAGCATGCCATTTGCTGGTCCCATATTTTCTTTTTTTAAAAAGTTTATTTTGGAGAGATTTTTTTCCTATAGGTGTATGTACTGGCCAAAGAGACAGAGAGTGACAGAGAGAAAGAACATGAGAAATCACCCACGGCAGGGGGGATGGCCATGCCGCAATCCCTTCTCCTTCCGTCTCCTCTTAGGATTTTGGGCACGTATGCACATGCACTCAGCATGAGTCTTTAAGTCACTGGTCCAGAACTCGAACCACTGTTGACCATGTGGGAGTCCAGCAATGTAACTATTATGCCATCTGCTGGTCCCAATTTCTCTCTTATATTTTCTTTTTATACACAATTATTAATTTATTCAATTTAATTTGTTATTATTATTATTATTATTTTATTTGACCAGAAAGAGGCAGAGAGAGAAAAAGGGAAAGTGAGGAAGCAAGCCACCAGGTCTGGGACTCAAACCACAGTCAGCCATGTGGGAGTACAGTAGCTTAAACACCATACCACTTGCTGGCCCCTCTCTTTCATATTTTCTATCTCTTTAAGTATCTTGGCTGCATTTTCAAAATTTCTTCACCTCCATGTTATCATTGTCCAATTCAACTAATTCTCTCTCTTTTTGTTTTGTTTTGCTAGAGGGAGCATGTGCTTACCAGAGAGAGACAGTGAAAGGGAGAGGAGAAAGTTCCCCCACTACCACCATGGGGAATGATCATGCTGAAATTCCTTCTCTTTCATTTTTCCTCCTTCTGGGATTTTGGACATGCACACCCACATGCCCATTGTGTTTCTCAAGCTATAGGGTCCAGAATTCAAACCACGCAGTCAAGCTTGCAGGATCTGGTTGTTTTAACCACCAGACCACGGGGCCAGTGTTCAACTAATTCTCTTTTTAATGTCATCTTTTAAATCTATAAATTTTAAAGTTAATATTTTATTTTTGTGTTATAAAATACATCACAAGTTGGGACCAACAGGTGGCTTAGTGGTTAAGGTGCTGGACTCGCATGGAGTCAACTGTAGTTCAAGGCCTGGACCCAGCAGCTTGAAACTTACACTGGGTGTGTGTGTGCATGCCTGAAATCCTGAGAGGAGACTGGAGGAGAAGAGCTTGCAGTGTGACCATCCTCCAACTCCCAGGGGTGAATTCTCGCTTTCGGTTTCTCTTCTCTGTCTCTCCAGCAAGTACATGTGCCCTATAGCAAAACTCTCCTCCTCCCAAGAAAAAATAAATCACACGTGTAGAATATTGGCTTGCCTCAAGAGACCTTTATATTTTCAGAATGTAATATCTTTCAGTCTGTCATTTGTTCCTTTTCAAAATTATTTCCTTGGCTTTACTGAAGTTTTAAATTGTAATATAATCAGCTTTACTAATCTTTTCCTTTATAATTTGTGCCTTTTGTATCTTGTATGAAAAGTTCTCTCTATATTATAATCTCAAAGATATCTTCCTTTAATTTTATTCAAAAAGCTTTGCTTGTTCACATTTAGTTTTGAATCCAATTGGAATTTATGTTGGTATTGAAATGACGTTGGGATTTAGTATTATTAATTTGCATAAGGCTAATTCACCCAGCATTAATTAACAAATAGCCTGTCATCTTGTCCTTATCAATCAGAAATCTCATCTAGATCTGAGATAAATTTTCCATGTATGTATAACTCTCTTTCTGGGCACTGTCGTCTATTCCATCCATTTATACATTTATCCTGTGCCAATACCTCACTATCTTAATTACTTAAGATTCAAAATAAACCTTGATATAGATGGTACAAGCAATCTTCTCTACCTCATCCTTTTTTCTTCCAAAATATCTGGGCTATTATTAGACTTTCCCTCTTGCATGTAAGTTTTATAATCAGCTTACCCAGAAAAATCATCCTAGGTTTTTAAAAAAGAATTATAATTAGGGTAAAATAAAAATTAAATTGGGCATACTCTGGTCCGTTAGCCTAGTGGTTAATGGATTTGGGTCATACATGGCAATTGCAATTTGAGTTCTAGCCCTGGTGGCCTGGGTGCATGGATGTGTCATGCCCAAACTCCAGAGGATGAAGAAATGGAAGAGATGGAATTGAACTGTGGTCAACCCTGATTGGGTTGCATTTTCTTCCACTCTCTCTGTTCCTCTATCTCTGTCTCTCACTGGCAAGCACATGTATCATCTGGTAATAAAAAAGTATTACACTGGGGAGACTTGAGAGTTTTATAATGTTAAGCCTGTCTGTCTATACATGGACTTTAGAAAACACATAGTTTAAGTCTTTTTTAGTGTCTCAACACATTTTATAATTTTCTATGTAAAATTTATGTGCTTTTTTGTTAGACTAATTCCTGGGTGATGAATACTTGCCATTACCAATGATATCTAATTAATATGGTTTTAGAAATAAATCAGGTTTTGTACATTGTTGTTATATTCAGCAACTCTGATCCCAGACTTACTTTTTTTGTATAAGCAGATCAATTATGAATATGACAATTCTATCTTTTCTTCCTTTAGGTTTTGTGTTTGTTTCTTGTTCTTTCCTTGCTGTACTACACAGAACAAGAAGTATAATAATCAGTAGAAGTAGTAAATCTGGATGTGTTTGCTTTGTCTTCATTTTAAAGGAAATACTTTTGACATTTCACCAGAATGAATCATTTTCTCTAAGTGTAGATCAATGTTTTGCTTTTTTTTAAAAGAATTATTTTATTTAAATTTATTGTGATGATGATGATTTTAATGTGGCCAGAGAGAGGGAAAGTGAGAAAGCAAGCCATCAGGTCTGGGACGTGAATTGCAGTTAGCCATGTGGGAGCTCAGTGCCTTGACCACCATGCCACCTGCCAGCCGAATGAATGGCTTTTAAACATCAGTGTATCAGAATTACTTGGAGCAATTAGTCACAGCAATCACAAATCATAGGGCTCCATTGCTAGCATTTCTGATTCAGTGGATTTCAGGTGGAATTCAAGAACTGTCATCTCTAACAGGTTCCTGGGTGATACTGATGCTGCTGGTCCAGGAACCACTTTTCTGAATCACTAGTTTAGATAGAAGTTTTGTTAAAGATTGTCATTTTCAGTCCTCTCATCTATTCTCCCCCTTCTTCCTTAATAATGGAACCCCAATGAGGGACCAGCAGTTAGTGTAATGGCTATGTCGCTGGACTCCCATGTAGTCAACCGCGGTTTGCGTCCCGGACCCGGTGGTTTAAAACTCATGCCGGGCATGTGTGCGTACGTGCCCAAGATCCCGAGAGGAGAATGGAGGAGAAGGGATTGCGGCGTGGCCATCCCCCCGGGGGGTGATTTCTTGCTTTCTGTCTCTCTGTCTGTCTCTGTCTGTCTTGCGAGCACACATGTCCTATAGCAAAAACCTCTTAAAAAAATAATGGAACCCCAGTGAAAAAAAATTGCTTTCTTTATTATTCTATGAAAGAGAGACAGAGAGAGAAAGAGAGACAGAGAAAGCACCTCCGACAGGATCTTGACACCAGATCCACCCAGCCCCAATTGACCCCAGTTAACAAACATAGACATGTCTGGTGTACTCAGGGAGGTCTCTGGACGTGAACACAGAACCTTCTCACATGAGTCAGCCTTGTAGAACCTTGCATTTTACCTCTGTTCTGGAGCTGTACTACTTACTGTCCAGCTCCAGAACCCTGATTTTCAGTTGAGAACATTGCAGCTCGGAGGGAAAAACCCTACAATTCCCAAACTTCCTTAAAGTTAGATATGACCATGTGACTAAGTTTAGGCCAACCAACTTAAAGCCAAGTATCTGTGAGAATTCCAGGAAGACTTTTTAAAAGATAAGTGTGGGAACTAACAATTGGTGCAGTAGTGAAGGTGCAGGACTCCTAATGGCTGACTGCAGTTTGAGTTCCGTACTTGGTGGCTTGCTTTCTCATTTTCTCTCTTTCTGTCTCTCTCTGGTGAGTATACATGCCCTGTAGCAAATTAAAATATAATAATAATGATGATAAATAAAATGAAATAAATAAAAGGTAAGTGTGTAGGTCATACATTGTCATAAATGAAACTATACAAATTTAGTGGATAAAATGTCACTTTATTCATAATTTTCTGGGTCAGGAATTCAGAAAGGGTTTGACTGAGTGGTTCATCTCTGATCCACACGGAATCACCTGGGACAGCGAGGGCTGGAATACCCTCTCTAAGATGGCATCTTTACTCATATATCTCATCTCTCTGGTCCTTTAGTCTCTTCTTCAAATGGCATTTCCTTCTGAAGCTTTCTACATGGCTTGAGCTTTCCATAGCATGGCAGTCTTAGAATGGTCACCTTGAGACTGGCTGTGAAGAATTAGGACACGATAACTGCAAGGCGAGTTAATGGCATGCCCAGAATTGGCCCAGTATTATTTCTGCGGTATCTATTGGTAGCAACAGTAATAGAATCCTTCCTATTCAAGGGGATGGAGAAATAATTTTTGGTGGGAGAACGGAAAGGTCATATTGCAAAAGAGCATCTGGGCTGGCAGATGTTGCTGTGGCCAGGTTTGGGAAACACAAGCTACCACAGGGGGGACAGGAAGCACATGTAATGGCTGAAGTATGATGGCCATGTTGGTCCATGAAGTGGAGTCCATGAAGATGGCAGAGCAGAGAGAAGCCTGGGTCTCTGATGAAGCCGCAGAGGCACCACACCATCCCTAGTGTTGGTCATTGAGTGCCATCCAGATGAGAGAAAAGTGATTGTCGCTCTTGATATGGGGAGGGAGGAAGGATCTGTTTTGTGTAGGTCATTCTAGTCCTAATTGATTCAGTACTCTTTATTAAGAAAATTTGCATCTTTTAAAAACATGAACCAGTATTAACCTTTATTAAATTCTTTCCACCTTCTAGTGAGATAATTTTACATATATATATATTAAACTGATTAAAGTAGAAATTGATGTTAGTGAGTTTGTGTGTGTGTGGGGGGTGGTGTTGGCTTTAATGCATTGTTGGCTTTGGTTTTCTAATATATTGCTGAATTTTGTCTCTCTTTTTTTTTTTTTTTAGAGAGAGAGATTTTTGTTATCAGGAGCTTGTGTTCACCAGAGAGACAGAAGAGAGAAATCACTCCCTGGGGAGATGGCTATGCAACAGTCCCTTCTCCTCCATTCTCCTCTTGGGATTTTGGGCACACACGCACACATGCTTGGCATAAGTTTAAAGCCGCCAGGTCCAGGACTCAAACCACAGTCAGCTACATGGGAATCCAGCGATGTAACCATTATGTCATCTGCTGGTCCCACATCTCCATTATTTTTAAAGAATTTTTTAAATTTAACTTTATTTATTTATTTTTAGTTTGACCAGAGGGGGACAGAGAGAGAGAGAGGGAGAAAGTAAGAAAGCAAGCTGCCAGGTCCGGGACTCAAGTCGCGGTCAGCCTTGTGCGTGTCCAGCGCCCTTCACCACCATGTCACCTGTCGGCTTCCTGCATCTCCATTTTTAAAGGGATTGATAAGCGGTCTTTTTGTCAAGGTCCTAGCATCCTTGTGTTTTAAAAAGTTGTTAGTATTTCTTCTTTGTCTGGTATCTGGAAGTCTTTATAGAAATTGGAATAATTTGTTCCTTGGCTGCTTTTTAGAACTCACCACCAAAATGTGTGACTCTTAGGTGAGAGTATATAAACGTGTGAGTAATTTTTTTTTGTTTTTCAGTTTTGCTGTGTGCTCCCCAAAGAGTGTGAAAACAAGTACTTACCTCCTGGAGGGGACTGGGTTGGTCACAGCTCAATCCCTTCTCCTCCATCCTCCTGTTGGGATTTTGGGCACACACGTGTGCACATGTGCCTGGTGTGTTTTTCAAACCGCAGAGTCTTGGACTTGAACCACACAGTCAGCTATGTGGACTCTAGCTGCCTTTACCTCCACACCACCTTGCTGGCCATGTCTGGGTAAATCTTTAAATAGTCATCCAACTTATTTTAGAGTTGTAGTAATATGCAGATTTTCTACTTCTTGAGTTAGCTCAGGTATGTAATATTTTTCTTTTCTTTTTTTTT
Organism: Tupaia belangeri chinensis; assembly: GCF_000334495.1. NCBI lineage: Eukaryota > Metazoa > Chordata > Mammalia > Scandentia > Tupaiidae > Tupaia > Tupaia belangeri. Next base: position 6,176,719 of record NW_006160147.1, read on the forward strand.
TTTTTTTTTGAGATTTTTTTGCTAGGCGCGTGCGCTCACCAGACAGACAGAGATGCATAGAGACAGAAAGCGAGAAATCACCCCCCAGGGGGGATGGCCACACTGCAATCCCTTCTCCTCCATTCTCCTCTCAGGATCTTGGGCACGCACGCACATGTGCCCGGCATGAGTTTTAAGCCACCGGGTCCAGGATGTGAACCGCAGTCGACTACATGGGAGTCCAGCGACATAGCCATTATGCTAACTGCTGATTCCCAATATTTTCCCTTTCTTAAAAAAATGTTCAGAGGGTGCACGTACTCATCAAAGAGAAAGAGAGAGTGAGAGAAAAGAGGGAGAAAGTACCCCTCAATGTAGCATAGTCACATAACAACATCGTCTTCTTCATTTCTCCATCCTATCGGGACTTTGGGAATGCACACATATGTGTCTGGTATGTTTTTCAAGCCATCAGGGCTGAGATTTGAACTGTGGATGGCTAGCTTGGGGTCTGGGGCTCTTAACCACTAGGTTATGAAGCCAGTCTATATTTCCCCCTTTCATTTAAGTTTTCAAATTTAAAGGTATACAGTAATTCACACTAGTCTCTTTATATTTTTTTAAATAAAGAATCATTTATTTTATTTATTTATTATTATTTTTATTCTTTTACTTTGCTATAGGGCACTTGTGCTCACCAGAGAGAGACAGAGAATGAGCGAGAGAAAGCGAGAAAGTAAGCTGCCAGTTCTGGGACTAGAACTGTAATTGGCCTTGTGGGAGTTCAGCCACCTGCTGGCCCCTAATCCCTTAGTATTTTAAAATATGTCCTATATCTATAGTTATAAATAATAATTTTTTGAGAGATTTTTGGTATAAGGCACGTGTTCTCTCCAGAGAGCAGAGAGAGACAGAGAGAAAATGAAAAATCACCCTTCCCCTGGCGGGGGGGGATGGCCATGCCACAGTCGCTTCTCCTCCATTCTTCTCTCGGGATCTTGGATGAGCACGCACATGCACTTGGTGTGAGTTTTAAGCCACCGGGTCCAGGACTCAAACTATGGTTGACTATGTGGGAGTTCAGTGACATAACCATTATGCTATCTGCTGGTCCCAGTTATAAATTATTTTAAAGTCCTAATTTTTTTTTCTGTAGGGTGTGTGTGTGTGTGTGTGTGTGTGTGTGTGTGTGTGTGTGTGTTTGTGTGTGTGTGCTCACCAAAGACAGAGAAAGAAAAAGAAAGTGAGAAATAACCCCCTGGGGGGATGGCCACAATGCAATCATATCTTCTCCATTCTTTTCTTGGGATTTTGGGTGCATACACATGTATGTGTCTGGCATGTATTTCAAGCTACTGGGTCCAGGACTCAAATGACAAAGTTGGCGGCCTGTTAACCCATCTTCTTGCTTTTTTAAAAAATCAGTTTAATTGGGACCAGCAGATGGCATACTGACTACGTCGCTGGACTCCCACATGGCTGACTATGGTTTGCGTTCCGGTCCAGGGGCTTCAAAATCACGCTGGCACGTGTGGATGTGTAACCACAATCCCAGGAAGAGAATGGAGGAGGCATTGCAGCATGGCCATCCCCCCAGGGGGTGATTTCTCACTTTTTGTCTCTCTGTCTCTGTCTCTATGGCGAGTGCACATGCCCTATAACAAAAATCTCTCAAAAAAAAATCAATCTAATCAAAACATACACATTTTACAAATTTCAAAGCATTAACTTTAGGCTTTGTTCTTTGTTCATTTTGTTTTTCTCTTTGTACTTTCTTGAGACATTTAGCTCATTAATTTCCGTTCTTTCTTTTTTTTGGGAGAGGTTTTTGCTATAGGGCGCATGCACTCATCAGAAAGACAGAGAGAGACAGAAAGTGAGAAATTACCCCCCCCAGGGGGGATGGCCACGCCGCAATCCCTTCTCCTCCATTCTCTCTCTTGGGACCTTGGGCACGAACGCACATGTGCCCGGTGTGAGTTTAAGCACCAGGTCCAGGACTCGAACTGCGGTCGACTACATGGGGGTCCACTAACATAGCCATTACACCATCTGCTGGTCCCCAATTCTTTCTTATTTTTAATAGAAATACTCAAATCTGTAAAATTCTCACTAATATCACATATATTATACTATTTTATCATCATTCCAGCTTATGTATTTTGCAATTTCCACCTTGATTATTCTTTAATTCATGGGTTTTTAAAATGTGTGTACTTGAATTTTCTCACATCTTTATGTATTATATTATTCTAATACTTTACTATATATTATTGATTCTCTCCTGCATTCTTTGTTCTTGTGGATTGTGCTCTGAAATGTTTCTTTGCTTTAATTTTCATGGGGTTTCAGAAAAAGGTAACAGGAAATGATGCCTTTATCCTCCATATATATCCAGAAGAAACATACATTTTTTTCTGATCCTCCTTCACTGTGCAAGTAGCCCCGTAAGTCTCACTAACAGTGCTCACCAACAGAGATCTTGGTTCTGAACCCCTCGTTTCATGGACCTTACTTTTTCTCCTCCTTACAGTCCTTTAAGCCAACACCTCTTCTTACCTGACCAATTGGAAAAATCACTCTGGGCAGCTGGGCATTGAGAACTGATTTATGACTGACTTCCTGCTCCTGGAATTTCTCTTATTTTCTTGTGAGTTTAGCATTGCATTTAAAAAAAACGGCATCAGTCATATTTTATTTTATAGCAGAACATTTCATGGTTTCTGGTTTGATTGATGATTGAAGATGGATTCTTCTTTAGATTCTTAGTTTCTCAAGACTGGCAATGGTTACTCAATAGCATGTTCATCCACTAATTTAATAAACATTATTTAAACCTGTATCCTGCATTAAAAACTATATAGAGATATGTTTGTAGTGTACATGTGCCTAAGATGTCTAGGGCAGAAATCACCAACCCCAGACTGCAGACTGGGGTCTGTCCATGGCCTGTGGCCCCCATTCCTGCCACCATGGAGCAGGAAGTGGGTAGCAGTTGAGCAGCCAGTGAGCGAGGGTTCAGCTGTGTTTGCAGTCGCTCCCCATTGCTCATTTGCTGCCTGGGCTCTACCTCCTGTCACATCAGCAGTGTTATTGGGCTCTGTACTGTTGTGTGATTGTTTCGTCGTACATTGCAAGTGGTGGTGATGGATGTGGTGTGTTTGGCAAGATGACAGTGACCTTAGCCATCAAAGGAGATTTGGCAACATGGCAGGACTTTGATCATTGCAATGAGACATTTCAGTTTGACACAAAAAGAAATGAGAAGTGGATGTTTCCTGAACAAGAAGCTGTTATGGTTGAATAATGTTGCACCAGAAAATTCTGAGAACTATCGTTTTTTTTTTAAAGACAGGGTATCCCCATGTTGCAATCCTGCCTCAGCCTTCTGGCTGGGACTATGAGCATGCACCACCATACCCTGCTCCTTTTTAGTCAGGGTCTCTGTGTTGCTCAGAGTGGCCTTGAGCTTTTGATCTTCCTGCCTCAGCTTCTCTAAGTTGCTGGGATTACAGGCATGGGCCTCTGAGCCTGGCCTTTAGGTTGGAGCTGGAATAAACCTGGGTCTGCCAAAGAGTCTCTGTCTGTGAGCAGCTTCGTAACAATGGAGCCACCGTGTGGGGCCTTTGAGAGATTTTTTTGTTGACCACTGGGACAAGGAGGGACAGGGATGATTCGAGATGGAAAAACCAGTGGGGAACAACTTCAGCTTCCACACTCAGGCTTTTTTTTTTTTTTTTTTTTTTGTGGGGGAAGAAAGAGAACTTAGAAAGGTCTCATATATGTCAAATGTGTGTGTGTTTTGAAAAAAAATTGATTTATAATTCCAACTTATTTCAGTATCAGAGAGCTGCTTTGAAGTTCTTTGATGGAACATTATCTGGAGTCATTTGCTTGCCAAATATCTCCAAGTAACAACAAAAATATTAAGTTTTCTGCACTTAAAAGGCCTTTCTAGATAGGAAAATGCAGATTGGTTGGTAATACCATCTACTTCTGCTTTCACTCCATGACCTCGGGCATTCTGTGTTGTCAAATCCAGTTTATTCCTGATGCTGGATTTGAAATTTTAAAGAGCTCAAGGCCCTGTTTCATTATCATAAATGAGAAATAAAAAAAGCACATTTTAATATTTCAACCAAATTTCATAAATATCACTAAAACATTGTTATAATTCTATATAATAATCTGTGGGGAGGACCAGCAGTTAACATAATGGCTATGTCACTGAATTCCCATGTAGTCGACCGCGGTTCAAGTCCCAGACCCAGTGGCTTAAACTCACGCCAGGCACGTGTGCATGCGTGCCCAAGATCCCAAGAGGAGAAAGGAGGAGAAGGGATTGTGGCATGGCCATTCCCCCAGGGGCTGATTTCTCGCTTTCTATCTCTTTGTGTGTCTATCACTTTCTATCTCTCTGTCTCTCTCTTTCTGGCGAGTGCACGTGCCCTATAGCAAAAACCTCTCAAAAAAGAAATAATAATAATAGTCTGTGGGGATTTCTGAGTGGTATAAAGGATTGAAACACCAATTATTTAATGAACTCATTAATGAGTCCAGACAAGTGCTGTGTGCCGCCATATTGTTCGATATCCAGTACCAATGAGATTGTCCTTTTTTCCTGCTTGTGCTTTTACACTCATGCCTTTTTAGGCCTCTGGTTCACATACTTTTTTCCATGGGTTTTTCCACTTTCTTAGAAGGCAGTTTCACCTCACAATGTGGAGAAGATGACAGCGATAACACAAGTTTAAACAGCGCAATAAACTACACAAGCAAGAGAAACCATCTCTCAGGCAGACCAGCTAAGAAACAACTGCAGGGCACCCGACATCCTCCTGCCCAGACTTGTACTCAAATGATAAGTTTTCACCAGCCCCAGCATGCAGAGACATTGTAGCAGACTTTCAATGGGGTAAGGCATGTAGGGTAAAAATAAATGCAAGCCATCACAGGGACTAAGTGGAGAATGAGAATTCAAGTAAGGAGGGGTGTCTGTATTGTGTTCTGTGTACTCTTTGTCTCTTCTGAAAAAATCTAGGTAGAACTTTTCTTTTTATAGTTACCAAAATAAACATAAAAAAGAAAAACAATTAGGTTTATTTAATTCCTTACGATTTGCATTCTGTTGTCCAATCTCCTTGTGGAGATGACCTCACTTTACAGTTGAGTCCAACGAGTGAGACTGGCTGCCCACGTGGTGCCAGGCAGGGCGCCAGGCACAGAGGCCCGGAGCTGCCTGTGACGCAGACGGAGCACGGAGGCTGAATCTGCAAGCTCGCCCCAGAGAGCATTCGTGTTCTCCCAGTTTCCACATCCAGATGCCATTTATCTGGCACTAGGTAAGTGGGTTACTTCTCCATGGTGCCCACCTCCCAAACAAGCAAAACCTTCCCTCAACCATAACCTTCGAGACAAAGTAGCAATCAGGTTACTTAGGTTGCTATTCCTCAAAAGTGATTATTAAAATAAAGGCATAAATTGCTAGGTCATTACTAATCACATATCTTTGTGTATAATTCTTGCATATTTTTGCAAAATAAAAAGACATAGAAACAAATCAGGCAAATGAAATAGTTTTCATTAAACCTCAGTGTTTAGCCCTAATCACTTTGTCACCTAACCCCACTTTACTTATATTGTGAAAATAATATTGTTCTTTCTTACTTTCCAGGGTCAAAAAATCCTAGCTTTTCAGAGTCTCAGAAGCTCAGAGTATTTTTTTTTTTCCTTTCTTTGCTTCAGGGCTTCTGATCAGTCTGGGGTCAAAAGCCTGTTGCTATTGACTTAACATTTACTCCACAAAGGGCATCTTTTTCATTCTCTGGTTCTCTGAATAGACTCTGACGTATTTTGACTGGCTGGTGGGCCTTCCAGAGGAAATCTGGCTTTTTGCTTCCAGAAATGCCCTTCCTCTTTCTTTTTCTTTCACAGTTACAAGAGGAAAGGGCCGGCACACGGAGACAGCAAACACTCCCACTCCCACTCACGGCAGATTTCCCACAGGAGTTGGAGTACCTGTTACTCACCCAGGCCATCTCCTCCTCTCGCCCTTTGAAGCCTCCAAGTGTGGAGGCTGCAGTTTGCAGAGACTCTCCCAGACTAGTGCTGTCTGATAGAAAATAGAAAGATATTGTAAATCACATATGAAATTTAAAACTTTTTAAGAGTGGGGACCAGCAGGTAGCATGGTGGTAAGGCGCTGGACTCCCACATAGCCAACAGCAGTTCAAGTCCTGGACCTGGCAGCTTGTTTTCTCACTTTCCCTCTCTGTCTCTTTCCAGTGAGCACATGAGTCTGATGGCAAATAAAAATAATAATAATAATAATGGGAACCAGCAGTTGGCGTAATGGCTATGTCACTGGACTCCTACGTAGTCAACCGTGGTTCGCGTCCCAGACCCGGTGGCTTAAAACTCACGCTGGGCACATGTGCATGCGTGCCCAAGATCCCAAGAGGAGAATGGAGGAGAAGGGATTGCAGACCATCCCCCCTGGGGTGTGATTTCTCGCTTTCTGTCTCTCTTTCTCTCTGTCTGTCTGGCGAGCACACACGCCCTATAGCGAAAACCTCTCCAAAAAAAAAAAATAATAATAATAAAATTAAACAAATAATTCTTTTTAAAAACGGATAATTTATTTATTTAATTCCATTTGGTATTGTTATTATTATTATTTTAATTTGACCAGAATGAGAGAGAGAAAGGGAAAACTAAAAAGCAAGCCACCAGGTCCAGGACTCGAACTACAATTGGCCATGTGGGAATCCAGTGCCTTTATCCACCTACCACTTGTCGGCCCCAATAAATAATTCTTTAAAAATAAATATCCTTTCTTGTAGCCACACTGCAGACGAAAAACAATGGGCTGGCTCTGTGGCGTCACAGTGGTGGACTGCTCAAGAGAAGCTGGATCCCACATAGTGAACGTGGTTCGAATCTCTAGCTCAGTCAGCTTGAAACACAACAGGCACATGTATGAGGGCCCAAGATCCAACAGACTGAAGGATGGGAGAAAGCAATGGTGGTGTGACCAAACCCTGTGGAGGGTGTTCATTTCTCTCTCTGATGCGTGCATATGCTCTACGTCGAATAAAGGAAAAAGAAACGGGATAATTAACTTAAATGATATACTTTATATAATCCAAATACAGCCAAAATAGTATCTTCCAACAGGCAACCAATATAAAGACATCAATAAGATATGTCATTTATCTATTTATATATTTTGCAGGGAATGTAATTGCTGTGTTGTGATCCTCTTGCCTCAACCTCCTGAGTAGCTGGGACAACAGGTGTTTGATAGCTTGCCCAGCTAAGATGTTTCAGGGTCTTTTCTTCTTCTTTTTAAAAAAGAATTATTTCTTTTATTATTATGATTATTATTTTTAATTTGACCAAAGGGAAACAAAGAGAGCAAGGGAAAGTGAGAAAGCAAGCCTCCAGGTTTGGGACTCAAATCGCAGTTGGCCATGTGGGAATCTAGCACTTTAACCACCATGCCACCTGCTGGCCCCAGGTTCTTTTCTTCTTACTATATGCACTTTTTTGTTCACTGGCGCCTAAATTCAGATGTTCAATTTTTATGGGGAATAATTGAGTTGACGTGTCTGATTTTACAAAATGTACCTAATGCATTCCAAATATATGTAAAAGATTCCCATTAATTTAAACTCATTCTTCCTTAACACTTGCATCTATACTGACAAAACTGGTTTACATTGTAAACATTGCTTTGATTTTAAAGCGAAAGTTGCTTCAAAACTATATTGAAGTTAGGCCACTTCATTAACTCTTGTGTAAGGTCAGCTTTGTTAACACTGAACTCAAAATGGTATTAACAGATTGAAAAGCAATGCCAACCATGAATTCTTCACATTTTTCTCGTAGTTTTTGTAACTAGTTTACACAATGCCAATTAAAATGAAAATTTTCTGCACATTGACTCATGTAAGACCTGCAAAAGTCATTATTATGATGTCACAAAAAGCTTCCATTTATTTTACTGTATTTTTTTTGTCAGAGAGAGTCAGAGGATAACTGAGAAGGCAGCCTACATGGAGAATGATCACACCAAGATCCCTTCTCCTGCATCTCTCCCTCTTTGTGGGATTGTGGGCACACAAGCACATATACCCAGAATGTGTCTCAAGCCACAAGGTTCAGGACTCAGATCTTGCAGCTGGCCACGTGGGATCCAGCAGCCTGAACCACTAGGCCATGGATTGGCCCGAAAAACTTCAGTTACAATTTATAGCTGCATATCTGTCTAGCTGGGTTATAGATATGCATTATTTTTTCTTGGAGTTTTGAATCATACTCATTCATAAGTAGCGTGATATCAGTAAGAAAACATAAATCACACTACCATTACTTGTGTTTGACTTTTGAATATTTGGCAAGAAACCTTTTATTTTTTTAAACTATTTGATTGGAGATAATAATACAGTAAATCTTTGTAAACTCCTCTACAACTCACAGAACATTGGAAAGAAGTCATGAAGTCGGGCCAGCAGGTGCTGGACGCCCACATGGCAGACTGTAGTTGGAGTCCTGGACCAAATAGCCTGAAAATCATACCAAGTGTGTGTGCATGTGTGCGTGTGTGCATGCATGCATGCATGCCCTAAGTCCTGAGAGGAGAATGGAGGAAAAGAGATTGTGGTATGGCCATCCTCCCTGGAGGGTGATTTCTCACTTTTCATGTCTCTGTCTGTCTCCAACAAGCACACACACCGTATAGCAAGAACATTAAAAAAAAATAAGTCATGAGGCCGTTAAATTCATTATTTTCTATTTCTTTCAACAGTTCTACAAACTTGTAATGATTCATTGCATATACACCGAACGATTCTAATAACTGTATCCAGAACACATTTCATGAAGGCTGCTTCAGAAAACAGCATATTTTTAAGATGCATCATGAAGTGAAACAAAGAAATAAAGAAAACAGCAGTCCCTTTTAAAAAATTCCAATAAATCTGGATATTTGATCCAATATAGCTGGAAAACTGTTGTGTTAGAAATTGATTTTTAATCTCTAGCTGAAATTTTTGGACAGATGTAAAATGTTGAAAAATACCTATGCCATGAGTTTGTTATTTTAGGTGATGAGTAGACAATCTTCTTTGTAAATTGGAAGTCTGTGGGGACAAAACATACCCGAAGTACTAATTGGGCAGTGAATTTTATATTTCATGACTCATCTAAAGCTAAAAAATGCTTTAAAACAGAACAAAAACACATTTACAAATTTTTTTCAAATGTGGAATCACTTGATCATTATCATTAAAAAGTCTGTCTTATATTTTATAAGTAATTGTTTGATGGCTTAAATGAAGTTCTTACTTTTTGAGAAATATCTGGGGTTTTTTTAGACTTTTCCTCATCATTTCCTAACAAAATGTCTATAACTGAAAGAGTTATAGACAACTTTCCATCTTTACAACTTTCCATCTAAAAATGTGTGTGCTTATGTAAGCAAAAATCAAAGCAAATTTATATTTGGCCAAAGTGACAAAACTGGACTCTTAAAAGTGGCATGGTAGTTAAAGGCAATGGACTCCCATGTGGCCGATTGCAGTTCAAGTCCTGGACCTGGTGGCTTGCTTTCTCACTCTCTCTCTCTCTCTCTTGCTCTGTCCCTCTCTGGTCAAATTAAATAATAAAGTTAAATAAAATAATTTTAAAAAGTCCTTAATTTCTTTTCTTCCTGTCTAACTCTAAACTCTTACCTGTTGACCAATTGCTTTCCATCTCCCCTCCCCGTCTGTAACTATTATTCAGCTCTCCACTTCTTTTATTCTTTTCTTTTTTCTTCTTCTTCTTCTTCTTTTTTGTTTTGTTTTGGTTTTTGTTTTTACTATAGGGCTTATGTGCTCACCTGAGAGACAGAGAGAGGGAAAGTGAGGATTGTCCCCTGTGGAGGTGGCCCTGAGGGACCTGGCACCTTAACCTCCATGTCTCCTGCTAGCCCTCTACTTCTTTTGTTTTAGATTTTTGCCATAGGGAGTATGACTCTCTGGGGAGAAAGACACATGGAGACAGGGAAAGTGAAAAATCACCCCCGGGTGGGGGGGCAGCCACACTGCAATCCTCTCTCCTCTTTTCTCCTCTCAGGACTCTGGGCATGTACCCAGTGTACTCTTCAAGCTTCTGGGTCTGAGACTCAGACCACCGAATCAGCCATGTAGGATCCAGTGCCCCAGCCACCACACCACCTGTGGCCCCTAGCACTCTGCTTCTATGATGCAACTTTTTCAGATTCCACATAAGAATGCGACCGTGTGGCATTTGTGTTTCTGCACCTAGTTTATTTCACTTAACATAATGTCCTCCAGGTTCATCCATCTTCTGCGAGTGATATGATTTCTTATTTTCGATGGCTGAGTAATATTCTATTATATATACATTTTCGTTATCTATTCATCAGTTCATGGACACTGATTCTACAGTAGGGTGACTATGGTTAATAATAATGTATTATATATTTTTAGATAGTTAGAATAGTAGATTTTTATCACCACAAAGAAATGATAAAATTGGAGGCTAATCACACTGACTTGATCATTATACAGTGTGTACATGTATTGAAACACCACACTGCATCCCACGAATACATACAACTATTAGGTCTTCAGAAAAGTCATGGCACATTTTTTTTTTTTGAGAGGTTTTCACTATAGGGCACGTGCGCTCACCAGACAGACAGAGAGACAGAGAGACAGAAAGTGAGAAATCACCCCGCAGAGGGGATGGTCACGCCACAATCCCTTCTCCTCCATTCTCCTCTCGGGATCTTGGGCACACACACACATGCACCCAGAGTGAGTTTTAAGCCACTGGGTCCAGGACGCGAACCGTGGTCAACTACATGGGAGTCCAGCAACATAGCCATTACGCTAACTGCTGGTTCCCCGACATGGCACATTTTTGCATAGAAAAATGTATCATGGCTTTTCTGACAACCCAATATTATTCATTAGTTATAAATAAAACTTATAGGAGGCGTAATAGTGAGTGGGTCATAGCGTGAGGGACTGAGGGGATCAGGGAAAAAACAACACATTTTTTTGAGAGATTTTTGCTATAGGATGTGTGCGCTTGCCAGAAAGAGAGAGAGAGAGACAGAAAATGAGAAATCACCCCCCAGGAAGATGGCCACGCTGCAATCCCTCCTCCATCATTCTTTTTTTGGGATTTTGGGCATGCATGCACACATGCCCAATATGAGTTTTAAGCTGCCAGGTCTGGTACTTGAACCATGGTCGACTACATGGGAGTCCAGGGACATAACCATTATGCCATCTTCAGTGCTATTAAATAACACATTTAATAGATACAAAAATGAAGTTATCTACTGATGATCATGTATATGGTAATGTCTTGAATGAACTAATAAATACTGTATTTATTCTCAGAAAAAAACATGTACACTATAAAGATGTACGGTGATTAAATGTAAATAAAAAATAAAGAAAAACTCAAATGAGAAAAAGAAAGCTTATAAAAACTTTTTCTAATTTTTTTGTAGAGATTTTTGCCTTAGGGCGTGTGTGCTTGCCTGAGAGACCAAGACAGAGAAGGAAAGTGAGTAATCATTCCCCCCAGGGGAATGTCCATGCCACAGTCCCTTCTCCATTCTCCACCCAGGATTTTGGGCATGTGCGCGCGCACACACACACACACACACACACGCCTGGCATGAGTTTCAAGTCACCAGGTTGGGGGACTGAACCATGGTCAGCCATGTGGGAGTCCAGCAACATTATTACACAATCTGCTGGTGCAGTAAAAACTCCTTTCTTATATACTTAACACTAACTCTAGATAATAAATTTAGTAAGGTTTATTTATTTATTTATTTATTTTAGCGATGAGAAGAAATTTATCAACTTCATTATATATTCGCTGAAAATGTCTCCATATACATATATGTATATTTGCTATGGGGTGTATGCGCTCGCCAGATAGAGAGAGGCAGAGAGACAGAAAGCAAGAAATCACCCCCCAGGGGGGATGGCCACGCGCCAATTCCTTCTCCTCCATTCTCCTCTCAAGATATTGGGCACACACACACACGCGCCCGGCATGAGTTTTAAGCCACCAGGTCTGGGGTGCGAACCGCGGTCAACTACATGGGAATCCAGAGACATAGCCATTACGCTAACTGCTGGTCCCATTGAAAATGTCTCCATATTTTATACGTTATTATTGTTAAATAAGTTTTACATGACAATCAGCCTTCTCATTTTGCTCTTCTTAGTCAATCACAATTGCCATTCTTTGTGAAATTTGCAACATACCTTTTCTCTCTCTTTTTCAAACTAGAAAAATAATTTATTATGATTAAAATTATATTTAAAAACTGTATTACCAGTTATGATTTATAGGGATTTCACTACAACTTCTTGTGCTATCTGCATGACATATTTGAATAAACACATCCTAAAGTTATATTGCCATAAAGCAAAAAAATCACTTAAACTGAATTAATATATGGGCATCCATGAGATCAGGGATGTGTTTACACATAGTACTAAAAACAATGCATGTGATCGACACATACACATACTCTGTAATATGATTACACTTCTGGGAAAAATGGTTGAAGTGAAAAATAATCATACAAAATGATTGAGTTGTATTATTGGAAAAATATGTTACAGTGCTACAGTTTTCAAATGTGAATGAATTAAAATTAAAAAAAAAATTCAGTGCCTCAATAGCCACACATGGCTAGGGTTACATATTGGATAGTGTAGTCTCCAATTACGAGGTAACTATACCTGATAAGACTCCTACCTCTAAATCTATAAGCTTTTGATTCCATTTTCTTTCTTTCCTTATTTTTTGGGGGGGAGAGGTTTTGCTACAGGGTGCATGAGTGTGACAGAAGTACAGAGAAAGACAGAGAGACGGCAAGAAATCACCCCCTGGGGGGATGGCCACACTGCAATCCCTTCTCCTCTGTTCTCTTCTCAGGATCTTGGGCATGACCGCACATGTGCCTGGCGTGAGTTTAAGCCACCAGGTCCAGGACTTGAACCACGGTCGACTACATGGGAGTTCCGTGACATAGGCATTACGCCAACTGCTGGTCCTGATTCCATTTTCTTAAGTGAATATTTAAAAACACACATGAACAGATATTTTGAGAATACGCTTAATTTGTTGTGACTCCTCTAGATAAGGATGAAATGAAATAACAACATAAACTAAGAACAACGACAACAACAAAATCTTGACTTTTGGGGCCAGCAGGTTGCATGACGTTTAAGGCACTGGATTCCTACCTGGCTGACTCTGTGGTTCAAGTCTTGGATCTAGTGGTTTGAAAATCACACCAGGCACTTGTGCCTTGATGTCCAAGATTCTGAGAGGAGAATAAAGGAGAAGGGATTGTGGCATGGCCTTGCTCTCTGGGAGGAGATTTCTCACTCTCTGTCTCTGTCTCTAGCAAGTGCACCCTATAGCAGAAACTGAAAAATAAACAACAAAACTCAGCTTTCAGAAATCTAGTTTTCATGCTTTCTACATTTTTATTCCATGGTCTCCATGTAAGTCATTAAGCACAGTGTCTGGAACATATTAAGTACCATACTTCTATGTTTTTCCTTATGTCATCTGATTGCTGATGATTTTGAGCCAAAAAGAGGGTGGTGCTGTTGTCCCTTTGTTGTTTCTGCTAGGGATGGGGAAAGGGCCAAGGATGACTGATGGTTGAGAGCAGAGGCTCGACTTCTAAGGTAGCAGTTGTTCTTAGCCCCAACCCACCACACCATTCTTTGACTTGCATGGTGTGGAGCTTGCTCATCACATGGGACCAACATCTCAGCTGGTAGCTTGTTGCCAGTCCCCCGCCTCTCTGACCCCAGGTGCAGGGAACACTGGCTGTTAAACAGAAGACCGTATGCCAGGGTGAGTTTGTGGGGAAGAGCAGACCAAGCCTTCATTCAGTGGTGGTTTGGGAAGTGAGGAAGGAGATCTCTTTCCCCTTCCCTAATCCTGTATATCCCAGAATGTCCTGCAGAGGGGTCAGGAAGGAAGCCATGTGGCTTTATTCTCTGGGCCTGTGGATTACCAAGGCCTGAGCAGCTTCATGGAATCATAGCTTCTACCCTGGCCAGTTGTGCCTGGTAAGAATTGTTGTATATTCTAGGCTACTGGAGTTGGTATTCGGCAGTCTCCAGGGGAAGCAAAATGAAGGATTTTCCCACCTTAAACATTCTGAGAAGATACCCCATCTCATAAAATATGGAAGCCTACTGTTCAACTTGTAGCTACTGGATCTTTAAACATTGTCAGTAACATTGTTTTCATAAATGAAAAAAAGGAGTCAAAGACAGTACTTGTTGAGGGTTTACTCTTGTATATCCTAAGTAGCTCATTAATTTTCACAGCAACATTAGTTGAGATTGTTTTATCTGTAATTCTGAGATGATAAATAACTTGCCCAAGGACATACAACTGGTAAGGAGTGAAGCTAGGATTCAAATCTTGGCAGTCTGACTCCAGGCTCTCATATCTGCTTTTATACACGTGTGTGATATGTATCTCTATAAAACACCCTTAGCTTTTCTTTTCCACTTATCACTTTCATTTAAACCTTTATGAAAAGAAATCTTAAATAGCTATCCTGTGTTTTCCTTACACTGGCTTATAATGCCAACCCAGTATTTTTGTTATCACTGCTATTGCTGAAGTAAATAGACTATTTCTTTTTTTTTTTTTTTTTTTTTTTTTTTTTTTCATTTTGAGTTTGAGAATTGTCCCTCCTCCTACTTCAGAAGAACTCAAGGTGAGCACAGAACGTGCGGGAAGATAGTTAACAGTAAAGTCCTGCAGGCTTCATTTGTAGAAAGCAGGAACTGTAGGTCACGAGGCACCAAAACTGAACTGAGTGGCACACGTGGGCAATCACCTGCCTGTGAGCTTTCTGGCAGGCAAAGGAAAAGCTAAACTTGTTGGGTTGCAATTGCTTCTGTTTCCAAAATTCAGCTGCAGACAACTCAAGTAGGAACCAATCGTGCGAGCCTTTAAATAAAGGGAATTGAACAGCATGGAAAATATCTTGCCCTGGTTTTGTGAGGCACAGTAGAGTCATTCAGATCGTCAGTTGTCATGTACTTAACCGAGAATAGCTGCCCTTGCATACTAACCTGACGCGTGCTAAATCCTTTCTACAAGGCTGAAAAACATGATGCTGTGCTTCCTTGAAGGCCTAAAATGACACGGATAGAACTTGGAGAATTTCTGATAGGTAGTTAATTTGCTTTGACTCCTCGAATACCAGCTGGCTAAACTTAATCACTGGACACACGCTATGCACCTAGGAATAATGAGCAAATCCTCTCAACGATGCTGATTTTTCCGAACTATTTATTACAATGAAAGCTACAAACTTCAGGTGCAAGGCAGGAGAGAAGCACACCGTGGTGTGCTGGCTGTTCAGACACCATGCAGTCCTGCCCTGACAGGACAACCACTTCAGGGGGTGCCTGAGCCACTGAGCGCAGGGCAGGTGGAGAACAGGAAGGTTAGGCTGTGGAATTCAGTGCCGGGTGCTGTTTGAAATAGCTTTGGGAAAGAGATGTTATTATTATTGTCAATCTTCTGCAGAGGAGAAAGCTGAGACTCAAAGAAATCAGAGGTCATATCTAAGCAGACCTGCTTGCTGAGGTCCTGCTGTTCCCAGCATGCAAAACTGCTACCTGGAGAGACTTACAAACCCTAGTGCAGCTTGGGACAGCATCCCTTTAGCCTGAGAAGTCAAGGGGCATGATGCTACCCCTGTCTATACCTTCTCAAAGAGAATGTCTCTACTGTTCTGTACTTGATTTTGAAGAGGGGTCTACAGGTGCTACAAATAAGTAATGTAAGTGTGAAAAAAAATTAAATAGCAAAATAATTCCATTTAACCAGTTGGAATAGTATATTAAAAAAATTGTCCTTTCAGGACCAGCAGGTGTCATGGTGGTCAAGGTGATAGACTCCTACATGGCTGACTGTGGTTTGAGTCCTGGACCTGGCGGCCTAGAAGTCACCCTGGGCGCTGAGAGGAGAATGGAGGAGAAAGGATGATGGTGTGGCCAACCCCAGGGTGTGGGGGGATTTCTCACTTTCTCTCTCTGTCTTTGTCTCTCTCCAGGGAGCTCACTGCCTCTCGGTAAAAACCTTAAAAAAAAAAAAAAAAAAATTTGTCCTTTCAGGACTCGGCCTGTAGCCTAGTGGTTAAGAGAGCTGTATCCTACATGGTCAACTGCAGTTTGAATTCAGTAGCTTGGAAAACATGCCAGGCACATGTATGTGCATGCCCTAGATCCTGACAGGAAAAAGAAATGAAGGAGAAGGGATTGCAGTATTACCGTGCCCCTATGGGGTCAGAGTGCTATTTCTTTTTCTCCCTCTCTGTCCCTCTGTCTCTGGTGAACACATGAGCCTTCAGGCAATTACAAAAATTGCCCTTTTAAATTTTGATGAATGCTTACTTATTTCTATGATTTAATTGTGGTGCAATTAACATTAATTAAGGTTCCTTCTGGCAATAGCTGAACTAACAATTCAATGTCTCCTTAAGAACTGTCCTAGTCAAAGACAATAAAACAATGCTGCTGGTTCAGAGGAGAAAGGCTTGCCTTCCTGTTTCCTGTGGCAGAAGCCCATGCCCCTAATTGTCCTAAGAGCTATAAAAGAAGCAACGCTAGGTCATTGCCCTGTTTGACGTCATTTAAAATTGGTACTGTATCTGTCATGAAGATCTAACTACTCTAACAATGTTGTTTTTCTAGAGGTGCTAAAGAAACAGCAGCTAGCCTGGAGTCTGTGGTACCCATTAAGTGACATAAAGTTGCACAAGTGAACTTGATAATTTCACAACACGCAGGAAAACTTACTCTTTCATAGGGCTTTGTTGTTATACTCAGCATTTTTTTTTAAAACAGTAACAATAGGAATAGGAAAGCTCGTGTAGACAGGCAAATGACTGGACTGAGGGACTGTAGTTTTTTGTGGGCTGTGGGAGGAGTTGGCGATGACCGGGATTTGAAGTTTTAGTTGCTCAGATAGTGCTACTATTGGCAGAAGGAGGAAAGTTGAGGATCATGTAGGTTTGGATGGTAGAGGGAAGGGGATCATGAGTTTGATTCTATTTGAAAGTGGATGCTTGGGACCAGTGAAGGTTTTAAAAAACTAGCAGTCCCCTTGCCTCTTTTGTTTGGGACCTGTGCCGTCACTTTAATGGTCTGATAAAGGTCTGAAAAAGGCAAAGGATGGATAATAGTTGACATTGCCACTTCCCAACCGGGTCCGGTTTATCAAAACCAACATCAGGTCACCTGTCCATCTGTTCTTCCCTCGAGTCAAGTTCACTAGCATGCATTCTATGAGCCAGCACTGCAGTCACCGGGTAAGGTACTGGGGATGAAATAATGAATAGCAAAAGTTGCCTAGAATCTCACTGGACGGCTGTATGAGAACAGGAGAAAACACCAGAGTGAGTCTGCAATGATGGGGAGAGAGGACTGAGCACGATGCAAGGGCACAGCAGAAGCATCTAACTCAGCCCAGATGAGCTAGAAAACTCCACCTGGGAGAAGTGATGTCTAGGTGTAGACCTGAAGGGTGGGAAAGGGAGAGCCAGGTGAAGCAGGGACTCAGGAGCCTTCCAGATAGAGCCATGCGCATGACATTCACACCATGCACCCATCGCTGCTGTCTCTAAAATTTTCCCACCACCCCAAATAGAAACTTGCTTCTCATCAAGCAATGCATTCCTATTCCTCCCTTCCCCTCGCTCATACTAACCTTTATTTTCTGTCTCCATGAATTTGCCAATTCTACATATTTCAAATAAATGGAATAATATAATATTTGTCCTTTTATGCTTGGCTTATTTCACTTAGCATACTATCTTCACTTGATCTTAGCCAAAAGGCCGAGAAGCGATTAGCATACTATCTTTAAGGGCCATCCATGTTGTAGAATGTATCAGGACCTCTTTCCTTTTTATGGTTGAATAATATTCCATTGTATGTATGTACCACATTTTGTTTATCCATTTATCTGTTGGTGGACACTTGGATTTTTTCTACCTTTTGGTTATTGTGAAGGATGCTATAATAAACAACGGTGTACAAGTGTCTGTTCAAATCCCTACTTTCCGTTCTTTTGGGTATCTACCCAGCAGTGGAACTACTTGCTTGTATAGATTCTATGTTTAACTTCTTCTTTTAAAAGACTTAATTAATAATGAATTTTTTTTTCACATGAGTTTTTGCCAGAGAAAGACAGAGAGAGAGAGAGAGAGAGAGAGAGAGAGAGAGAGAGAAAGGAAGCTGCCAGCTCCAGGACTTGAACCGTAGTTGGCCATGTGGGAATTCCAGTACCTTAACCACTACGCCACCTGCTGGTCCTGTGTTTAACTTCTTGAGGAACCACCAATTTGTACAAGGGCAGAGCAACCAAACTTTAACAATGGCAAGGATCTGGAGAGTACTGAGTTATCTCCCTTACTTTACAGTCAAGGGATTCATTAGTCATTTAAAAATTAGTTAATATTTCTGAGCATTCTTTGAACATTGGCTATATAGGTATGGGCCAGTCAATGTTTCATATATGTGATTCCAATGAATCCTCCCCTAAACTCAGTGTTTATTATCTCACATCAAGGTTTACAGGTTAAAAAATTATTACTTCATTAAGTTTATCTGGCATTTTGCCTTTTTCATGTATTAATATTGTTTTTTGCATGTTAGCTGGGTCCACATTTTTAAATGAGCCTTCATTGTCAGTGAACAATGGAACAGACAGGAAACAAAACACTTGGTTGTTATTATTGGGTAAATATAGCATCTGTGCTGGTTTTTCCTCTCCTAAATCTTCTCTGAAGTATAACTGTGTGTAATCTGATCCTTTCTAAACACTGGGCTAATTTGGATGCTGTTGGTAGTTGGGAGAGCTCATCTGATTTCCGCATCTGTCTTTCCATCCTTCTTCGGTGTGCTTATCACTCATCTCTTGTCTCCTTTTCTTTATTACAGATTACATTTCCAAATGCTGCTACACAGTGCTGGCGGCTTCCCTTCCAGTGATCTCTTTCCTGTTGAAGACGCTTCACACACCATTGTTTAAGCACAAGCACATTCCATCTGTAGCCAACGATAACATCTCCTCCAAGACTTCTGCATCTCCTCACTTTCTAGATGTTTCATTCCGCTCATTTGTTCTGGTTAACGTCCTCACTGCATAGTGTATTGTGTCAAGGCTTCCTTCTTTCACTCTGTAAGCAGTTTAGTTGGCCATTTTGGGGACCATATTACCTTTTTTCTGCTTAGGATTTAAAACTCTATTCTTGATGAGCCTTAGTCTAGCATGTTTCTCAGTGTGCTCTTTTAACTTGCGTAATGAAAGAACACTCGAGAAGAGAAATAGCCCTTCTAGCTACTCCCCAATGCCTTTTCCAAGGGGCTCTCCTTGCTAATTTTTTCTTCTCTATCAGATTTCTAGGTTTTCAGGCTGGGAATTTCACTACCACTGGTTCACCTGGCTGCCCAAGGCATCCTGCTGGTTGTTTTGGCTTAAGAAAATGAGTACTTTACATTTGCATACAGATTTATTTTTTATAAAGCACATTGGAGTGCATGATCTGATTTGAATCCGACTGAAATGCAGTAAGCATTATAACCCTTATTTTCTAGTTGAAAAACTAAGATGTAAGAATGTGGAGTAATTTTCCCAAACCAAGTGGTAATTTATACAAACCAAGTGGTGGATGCCAGATGCAGATCTTGCATTTCTCTTAAACTGTCTTACGTTTAAGGGAGTACTGGGTATAGTCAGGTTCTTTCTGGTTCTTAGTAACCAGATTGTGAGTTTAAAAGTTTTTTGTTTTTTTTTTTAAAGTGGAAAATAGAAAGGAAATATGTGTGGGGAAAAAAAACAAAAAAGAAATCAGATAATGATGAACACACTTTCAGTTTTAGTCTAAACCATACTTTTCTTCTTTTTTGTTTTTTTAAGAATTATTTTATTTTAATTTATAATTATCATCATTATTATTATTAGTTTGCTGCAGGGCACGCATGCTCACAAGAGAGAGACAGAGACAGAGAGAGAGAGAGAAAGGGAAAGTGAGAAAGCAAGCTACTACGTCTGGGACTAGAACCACATTCAGCCATGTAGGAGTCCAGTGCCTTAGTCACCATGCTACCTGCTGGCCCCAATTTGTACTTGTTTTCTACTGCTGCATAAGAAATCACCACAGGGTCAGCAGGTTGTGTGGTGATTGAGGTGCTAGACTTTCACATGGCTGACTGTGGTTTCAGTCCCAGACCTGGTGGCTTGCTTTCTCACTTTCTTTCTTTCTCTCTCTCTCTTTTCTCTCTTTCTGGTGAGCACACATGGCCTATAGCAAATTTAAAAAAATTAATCATAATAATAATAATAAATAAAATTAAATAATTATTTTAAGACAAAGAAATCACTGCAGGCCTAGACTCTGTGGAACTCGTCATTCAAGTGCCCTGCAAGGCTGGAAGCCATTTGGTTCAGATCCTCAGGCTGACTTGAAAACATGCTGGGCACTTGGGAACCAGCAGTTAGAGTAATGGCTATGTCGCTGGACTCCCACATAGTCGACCGCAGTTCGTGTCCTGGACCCGGTGGCTTAAAACTCACGCCGGGCGCGTGTGCGTGCGTGCCCAAGATCCCAGGAGGAGAATGGAGGAGAAGGGATTGCGGCGTGACCATCCCCCCTGGGGGGTGATTTCTCGCTTTCTGTCTCTATGTCTCTCTCTGTCTGTCTGGCGAGCGCACGCGCCCTATAGTGAAAAAAAACCCTCTCAAAAAAAAAAAAAAGAAAAAAGAAAAAACATGCTGGGCACTTATGTGGGTCCCTAAGATCCTGAGGAACTGGAGGGCTGGACAAAGGGGATCATGGCATGATGAAACCCTGTTGAGATGCTTCTCTCTCTTATTGTTGATTTTCCTCTCGGGTGTGACCTCAGGCTGCCATATTAGACTTCTAGATGCTTTCTGACATCTAATAGACCTTTCTCGACTCCAGCCACAGGCGTGGCTGAATCTGTCTTTTACACGCTCCCAAAGATCCTTTGGCGTCCAAGTCTTGAAAATCCAAGTCTCATTTTTGAGCCATCATTAGTGTTCTGGGAGGGTTGCTGCAACAGCAGTCACTGACAAGAGCAGTCTCTGCCCGATGGTGCAATTCAGTTTCATCCGTCAGGGGCCTAGCCATCATCAAGCCTGGGTCCTGTTCTGTTCCCCATATAGCATACAATGATGAATTGTACCTGGGCTCCACTCTGAAAGCTACTTTGGCTGCCCCTCCCCCTCCATTTCCTGGCCAATTAACATTAATGAAAGTGTCTTCTTCCCAGTTGCCTTCCACCCACGTGACATCCTCCGGCCATTTCTCCTTTTGGACCCCATGATCACCTTGGATTCCAAGCTCATTGTTGAGTTAGGTGACGGTTGGTCAAGACTGTAATCTGGAGCATGTAACCAAGGTTCTCTCTAAATAATCAGCTCACCTGCCTCATGGGAGGGGTCTTTAGGAATTACAGGGTTAAAATGTTATATTATGGGCCCCATAGTCGCCTTACTGAATACAAGGATTACGGTAATCCTGCAAGGAAAGTATCATTAGACACATTTTACCAATGAAGAAATTGAGGTTCAGGAAGTTCTAACAAATTGCCTGAGGGTACAGAAACTAACAAGTGACAGAAACACCACGGTTTGCACCTCTTCCACTGCTGTGATGACTTGTTCTTAGG
>NW_006160147.1:6198514-6202152 GCF_000334495.1 Tupaia belangeri chinensis
AACACACATACTACGTGAACGCCGTGAACGCCATGAAAGCGGTGTTGCTCTCACCCTTGGGCTCCTCGCGGCTTGTATCCCATATGTTTTTTAAAAACGTTCTTTTAAGAAACATCCTGCCACATTTACCCCTGCATTCTGCTTCCAGTTCTCTCACTGCGGCGGCTGCTCACACGCCCCAGCATCATGGCGTCCTGTGAAGGGTTTTGCAGTGACTGAAACAACAAAACAACTCTTTGAAGCAGTTCCCATAAAGGCCATCTGGGAAATGCATGTGTGGGGTGCACTTTGGGGCAGCAGCAATCTGCCTGCTTCTTGTGTGGGTACAGGGGTGCGTCTACCTGGGGTGGAGGTATTTTCTGAGTCCACGACTATGTGTTCAGGGGCAGATGTAGGCACCCACGCCAACATTTTGGCCAGGCGTCTCTTACTCATGTTGTAGGACAGACCCACAGCAGAGAGGGGCTGTGGTAGGATTCCTTCGCTCTGACCCTGCTTGACTCAGCACTGCCGTTTCATTGTTCCCCATGAAGGCTGAGCTGCCAAGTCAGTTTTTGTACCTGCCAAGAGCATTGTTTCCTTCTAAGGGAACCTTCCCAGCCCAAAACCTCTGCCAGGGACTTGAGCTGAGAGGGGTTAGCCATGCCCTGTATCCCCCCTCCTTACCCAGCTGATTAGACAAGGAATAGGAACCTGATTGAAGGACAGCCAACCCAAAGACTGGCCAGCGACCTGCGAGGTGGCCTGGCACGAGAAGCTCTTCCTTATCAGAGCAGTGTAGTTAACTAGGCCAATAACGTTCTTGTTCTTGGAACGCCGAACTAGAAATTACAGAGTACTAGCCAGTTGGTAGAGAGAGAAAAATTGTAGACACTGAAAGAGGCAGACTGTTAGAGAGTAACTAAGCTGCTTTAGTGGCTCACACTGAGGTTTAAAATTGGGAACTCCAACAGACAAGATAATCTGATGCTTAGGGCCAGCAGGTAGCATGGAGGTTAAGGAGGCTGGATGACACATGGCTGACTGTGGTTCCAGTCTCAGACCTGGTGGCTTGAAGATCATGCATCCCCCAAATCCCAAGGGAAGAATGAAAGAAAAGGGGTTGTGGAGTAACCATCCCCCTGGGGGATGATTTCTCATTTTCCCTCCCTCTCTTGAGCAAGTGCATGCACCTTATAGTAAAACAACAACAAAAATTAATAAAAATATAAAAGTCCAATGAATTAAGTTGCTAGAAATTCCAGATATTCCTCCTGCTACATCCTCTCTGCAGCTTGTCCACTTTTGTCTCTGCTCATATATTCCAGTGAGATTCTAGCCTCATTAATTCTGTCAATTAGTGCGGCTTAGGCTGCAAGTAACAGAAAGCCCAACTAAATGGTCTAAATGTGAAAAATAATCCATCTCATTTAACAAGAAAAACTCAGGAGGTTTTCCTTTTCCCTGGGCTTCTTAATTCAGTGGTTCAGCAATGTCAAGAAGATCCCAAGTGTTTCCTTAATTTCTCCCCTGTTGCCCTTGGTGTTTTGCTTGTCCTTCCAGCCTAATTTCTTTTATGGTCTGGGAAGTCTGCAGCAGTAACAGGCAGTGACATGTAGAGATGAAAGAGAAAACGAATCTTTGCAGAGCCTCTTCTTTTCCTTTTTCAAAGAATTATTTATTTAATATTATTATTATTATTATTATTATAAATTTGACCAGAGGAAGACAGAGAGAGAGAGGGAAAGTGAGAAAGCAAGCTGCCATGTCCAGGACTCAGATCACGATCAGCCATGTGACAGTCCAGTGTCTTAACCACCACACCACTTGCTGGCCCCTTCCTTTTTTTAGAATTATTTTATTTAACTTTAATTAATTAATTAATTAAAATTTGACCAGAGAGAGAGAGAGCAAGCAAGCTGCCAGTTCTAGAACTCAAACCCGGGTCAGCCATGTGGGAGTCCAACACTCTTAACCACCACGCCTCCTGCTGCCCCCTCGCTGGCCCTTTCTAAAGAGGGAGAAAATCGCCCATCTCTTCCCCACCATCTCTTCCCCGCCCATCTCTTCCCCCTTATCTCTCATTGGCCAGAACCACACCGCATGCCCATCCCCGACTCAGTCACTGGGACCAGGAAAGAGGAGGGCGGCCTGCCCTAACACATAGGGGAACTCCCTATCTTAAGCCTAAGGTTTGCCAGGCAGAGGCAAGCAGCGAGTCTGCTCCACCTAGTCCCTCATCGAATGAACGATGGAGCACCATTTCATGACGTGACCTGGTTACCTCTGTTCCTTCCACCTAGAGTCAGCTAACACCCAGACCATCCTTAGCAAGTTGAGGAACGGGCCTTCGGTAGGTACCCTTAGAGAGTAGCCGAGAGTTGAGCGGGAATACAGACGGAAGACGACATGGAGTTCGAAAACTCTCCATTACTTTCCACCATCTCCCACGGCTTCAAAAGTGCACACATACATACCTACTTAACAGAGACTGAGGAGCCGGCTATGAGGTAGCTGCTAACCACTAGGCTTCCCAGTCGATAGCCTCCCTTTTGGGGCTTCCTAAATGGTGTGGCAGTCAGTCTTTGGGATGCAGGGCCTGCTTCTAGCCTACACGGGGCAGTAGGTCTCAAAATTTCATGTGTGTTACAGAAGCACCGGAGGGATTGTCAAAATGAAAATCGCTGGGCTCTGTCTCGAGTTCTGAACCCAGGAGGCTGGGGTAGGGCAGAGCACGCACGTCTCTAACAAGCTCCCAGGTGGTGCTGCCGCCTCTAGTCTGAGGACCACAGTTTGAGAATCAGTGCTCGAGGCCAAGGGGTGCCCTAGATTCCAACCGGAAAAGCAGCATCTAAGGCGGCCACTCGCGTTCTCCCGCAATGAGGAAAAGCTGCTTCCTTACCACTTGCGATCAGGGGCTGGCTGGCCCAATTCTCAGAGCAGCAGAGCCCCTCATGCAGAATGTCAGTGGCGGGTGGGGCTTGAATTCCTGCCCAGAGACAGAAAGAAGGGACTTCAGCCTTTGGTTGGCAAGGCAGGCCCAGAACTCCAGGCCTTCCCCAGCCCTTTGCTTTCTCACGTGTAAAATGAACAGGTGCAAGCCCTGCCCGCTTCAGGGTTGCTGTAAAGAAAAGGGGAAGATGGTCGGGGCGCGCGCCCTACAATTTCGTCTTGCAAATCACAATTCGGGAAAATAAGTTAGGGCTGTGGAAAGGCCTTTGGCGCTCAGTAGAGGCGAGGGTCTGCGTTCTCTCATGCTGCTGTCCTCCTGAAGCAGGTGCCCACTTCCCGGAATTCTGCACATACTCGTCGGCTCCTCTGCCTCGGGTCCGCCTGGCCAGGGCGCGCGTGGGCGCTCGCATTTTATTATTTTTTAAATAAAATTACCTTTTCTATCTTCCCACACGGAACTCGGGGATTCCAGTCACTGCGAAAGGGCTGTGGAACCCGATCATGATGGGTCGGGGAGGAAGTCGGGGTTCTAGCCCCGGGGTGCAGGCGCGGCCCCAGCAGGGCCGATGGAACACGGAGTTTTTGCCGCACCCTGAGGACGCGGCGCGGCCCGTTGGCGGCGGGAGGGCCGCGGCCGCCGCTCCAGTGCGTCTTCACAGAGCCCCGGGGGGTGCGCCGGCTCCCCCAAGCATTTTTCGAACCCCGCG
>NW_006160147.1:6204454-6227482 GCF_000334495.1 Tupaia belangeri chinensis
GCCAGGGCCGGCCGGAGAGCCGCCGCGCCAGGACCCCCTCCCGCCGCCTCCCGGCCGCCGCCTCGGCCTGCAGCGAGGTCCCGCCGCCGGGCCCTGGCGCCCCAAGGCCAAGCTTGCACAGCCAGGCTGCACGTGGGGCTTTGCAGCTGGGTCTGCGCCCGGCCCCCCTTCACTCCCCAGGCGCCCGGTCGCCTAGAGCCTAAGCGCCCGCATTCCAAGCAGATGCGTCGGGAGAGCTTCTCCACGGAGGCCGGAGCTCTCCTGGCCTCTCTGCGCTGCAGACGGGGACAACGACGGGAGGGAGGGGACCAACGGCCACCCTGAGGTCTGTCCCAGAGGGTCGGGGCGCACCCCTCAGGGCTCCAGCCAGGCGGGGTTCCAGCTGTGTGCAGCTGTGCCTGGAGAGGCTTCCAGCATGTTTGGGCAGGGGCCGCGCGCACAAGCAGCCCCTGTTGCTCTCCCCTTTTGGGTGAGTCCGTGGGGAAGCTTGGCCTCAGAGGGCCTGTCCTGGCCACAGAAGGGGTGAGACTTTGTTTTCTGGGGGACAGAAAGGCCTTCGGAAAGTAATTGAAGTCTGGGATAGAGGTTGGAGTTCATTTACCAGCTGCTTAACCTTGGGAAGTCCATTCCCCTGTGTGTGTGTGTGTGTGTGTGTGTGTGTTTGGTTATAAATAACTATAGCTACCATTTGAGTGCCTATTCTTTTCCTTGTACTTTACATATATTATTTTTATCTTCCCCACAGTTGTGCAGGGTAGGCGTTAGTATCCACATTCTGCAGGTGGAGAAGTGGGGAGCTCTTCCGGGGAAAGCAGCTCCTCAGGGAGGTCTGTGACAAGCCTGTCTCTAGCTCCAGAGATGGCAGTGTCTCTGTGAGAGCGCTGATGCCCTACAAAAGATTTAAAAATCGTAAAACTGAGGCCAGCAGGTGGAGTGGTAGTTAAAGGGGCTAGATCTCACATGGCTGACTGAGGGGCTCTAGACCCCATCTCAGCAGCTTGAAAACCAGCTGGGCCCATTATGCTCCCGAGTGTGGAGCGTGCTGGTGTACACGCCCATGCCTCCAAAATCCTGAAAGGAGAAATGGAGAAGGGATTGCGGCGTGGTGATCCTCCATGAGGGCTGCTTCCTCACTCCCCACCCCCTCCCATTTCTCTCCAGAGTGCACACATCTTCTAGCAAAACAAAAACAAAAAACAAAAAATGAAAATAAGTAACAGTGATGAATATTATTCTCTTCTGACCGGTCCTTAAACCCGGGCCTGAAGCGCAGGCCAGAAGTATGACCATTCCTCCTCCTGACCTCCACAGGGACACTTTCCTAGAAAGGTCGGGGTGGAAGATGAAGGCGTTCAGACTGGGGACTCCTGATCATCAGCCCTGCCTGCCTCCTTGTCTCAGAACCAGAGGGCTGACTTTCTGCCTTCCCATTCCCTTCCTGCCCCACATGGCTCATTGCCCTTGAGAAGCAGGATGGGTTTCACTGTTGTAGAACTTCTCCTGTATTCAGAGTGAGAAGGGCACCATGGAGGTCTAAGTAGTAGCCCCAGACTCTAGAGCCCAGTCTTGGGACCCTGAGGAGTCCAGCAGTGCCTCAACTCTCATCCACGTCCCGATTTCATTTTGCTGATACAACAGGAGAGGGTTCTCGATATTGGAGAAATGTGGGTGCTCATCTTATGTAAATTGAAGTCCATTAATAATAACAACATTGCTACTCTTGCCTGACCACCCGAGAGTTGTGATAAGGCACAAAATAGAGATGGCCATGCAAGTGTGTTGGGAAGCTTCGAGTGCCTCAGACGCACAGGCTGGTATTATTCAAATAGGGCACTGGAGGCAGCAGGAGTATAAAGATGAATGTCAGATTGGAATCTTCCAGGCTAACAGGGTAAATAAAAAATGGCTAGGCGAACAGTTAACGGATAAGTCACAGTGCATGCAACTGGCGCACACATACGTCTCCCTGTTGCTAACTTCTGTCTTTCGCTGCTTGATAGCGAACACAGACTATCTGTAATCTGAGCAGCCTCTAAGGTTGTTGCTGACCTACTGCAACAGTACCTTCTTTTCACACTAGGCCTAGCAAATTTGTATCCCTTCTTCAGTTAGCCTCTTTTTTTCCACTAGTGGGTCTATGTAAGGATTTTTTTTTTCCTTTGAGAACAGTGTGTATTAGTTCCTCATTGCTGTTATAACAAATTACCAAAATTTAGTGGCATAAAAAAGCACAAATTGATCTTATAGTTCTGGAGGTTAAAAACACATCTCCCTGTGCTCCAGTCAAGGTGTCAGCAGGACAATGGGCCCTCTAGAGGCTCCAGGGGTGAATCTGTTCCTTCCCTAGCATTCGGAGGCTGCCTGCATTCCTGGGATTATGCTCCCTTCTCCATCCTTAAAGCTGTCAATGGCCAAGTGAGTCTTCCCAATGGAATCACTCTGACCTCTGTTCGCATGGGTGCATCGCCTTCTCTGACTCTGACCTCCTTTCTTCCCTTTTTGCAAGGGATGATGTAATCACCTCTCATGATTACATCAGACCCACATGGATAAGCCAGAATAATTTTCCCATTTCAAGAGCCTTACTGCAATCACCTCTGTGAAGGGCCACTTGCCTTGTAAGGTCACATGTTCACAGGATCCAGAGACCTGGGTATCTCTGAGAGGTAGAGAGCATTTATCAAAAAAACCAACCAAACAAAAACCCAAGCCTTTAAACAAAATTAATAAATACTCTGAAATAATTATTTTTTTTTGGAGAGTTTTTTTTTTTTTTTTTTGCTGTAGGGCGCATGCACTCACCAGACAGAGAGACAGAGAGACAGAAAGTCAAAAATCGCCCCCCAGGGGGGATGGCCACGCCGCAATCCCTTCTCCTCCGTTCTCCTCTCAGGATCTTGGGTACACACGCACAAGCGCCTAGTGTGAGTTTTAAGTCACGGGGTCTAGGACGCGAACCGCAGTCGACTATATGGGAGTCCAGCGACATAGCCATTATGCTAACTGCTGGTTCCAATAATTATTTAATTTTTAAAATTATTATTATTTTTTTATTTGACCAGGCGCACGCGCACACACACACACAGAGGGAAAGTGAGAAAGCAAGCCACCAGGTCTGGAACTTGAACTGTGGTAGGCCATATGGAAATCTAGCACCATGCGCCTGCCAGTCCTAATAAATATATATATATTTTTAAGTTTAAAGTTTATTTCTTCCATGAGAAAAAGAGACAGAAAGAGACAGAGAGAAACAGCTACCTCCAAGAGGTCTTCACACCACAATCCACCCCCAGCCTTTGCCAGTCCAGATAATAGAGATGCATGTGGGTGCCAGATAGGTACATGGAAGCTTCAGGATTCATACCTGGGAAGTTCCTGTGTGGGTCTAAAACAGGTGTCAATGCTGTGCCACCATGTGACCCCAGTATATTTTTTCAAAGAAATATAAAACGCTAAACTTTCTTCTTTAAATAAGTAACATAGCAACTTTTCTATGAATGTAACAAATTTGGGGGGAAAAAATGCTGAAAAGTACCTTACCATACCCTTGAAAAACCAGACTCCCTGCTATCAGGGAAGAGATGGGCAACCACAGACACAGATGCCACTAAAAGAGGAGAAAGGCTGTGTGTGTTGGGAAGTCCCAATACGCGCTTCTTTGGGAATGTAGGCTATCGCTCTTGGAAATGATTAGCTGTGAACAACTGTTCACAGCCCTTCAGCTGCTTTTCAGTCTACAATCTTTTGGTGTTGGAGACTTCAAAACTTTTTTTTTTTTAATCAATAAACTGTATTTTTTTTTTTAAAGAGCAGTTTTAGCTTCACAACAAAACTGAGTACAAAGTACAGAGAGTTCCCATATAGCTCTGGTCTCCACACACCCACACCCTCCTCCACTTGAAACATTTTGTAAGCATTAATAGAATCCTTGGCTTCTCTTCCAAAAGAAATACCTACATAAAAAATGGTGCTGCTCTAGTTGAACTGGGCCCATGAAACCCCTTAACTTCTGTCAATCCTAGCACGTGGTCTGAAACCTCTGTTTTGAAGTGACTTCTCCGAGTAGAATAAGAAAGTACCTACCTCTGGCCTATAGAAGGAGGGAGATCGTTCTTCTGCTGTAGAAGCAAGAAATGTAACATTATTCTCCCCCAAACTGGAAAAGCAGGCTGTCAGAATTTTGAGAGTTGGTTTCCCCACACCACCAGGTAGCATAGACTCTTCTATGCCATATATCTAAGTATGGTAGTTTCAAGAAGGGAGAGGCGGTGGACAACAGAGGGAAAGGCACACATGCCCTGAATCAGCCTGGTCAAAGGAGCTCAGAAGGCCTGCAACGCTTTGTAGAGGAAGTGTTGTCTCAGCCAAGACCTAAAGGACTGGCAGGAGTGAGCTGGGCAAAGATTGGGACTGGGGAGGCTGGATCACAGCGCAGAATGTCAAAGCTGGAGACGCGACAGAGGAGCTCTGGCACAGAGCCGGACATTCTGGGAGTGTGCAGGAGCAGGTGCTGCCAGAGGAGTTGGGGCCATTTCAGGGGTGGACTTCCGGACTGCCATTGCAGGTCCTAACTGAAGCAGGGTGTGGGGAGAGGGCTGACTGGCCTGTTTGGACCTCACGGCCAACCCCGGAACCTTGGACATGGCGCATCCCATGTCTTCACCTGTGCCAGCTGGCCCCTACTCTGCCCCTGCAACTGGCAGCAATAGCCTGGCTCCTTACTGGGCCCTCTGCACCCGGGACGTTCTCAAAGGCCCTTGCCCACAGCACACCCGCGGGGGCAGTACGATTTCTCTAAGTAATAGATGGAAGCGACTTGGCAAGAACTGGGGGAGGGGGTAAGGGACACGTAAGGGGGGGTACCCGTTGCAATGAGACTTGCAGCAGAGTAGGCCATTGACCGGCAGGCGCTCTCTCAGCCTCTGCAGCCTCGGTTCACTGCTGCCTGTTATCGCGTCTCTGGGGCCTCGAGAGAAGGCTGCCCGGCCCAGACGCCCCAAATCCGCCCTCCCCGGAGCGCAGAGCGAGGGTAGGTGAGCGGGTGACTGCTGCCTGGACCCTCCAGGTCGCCGGAAGCACGAGGCCTGGCTCGTGGCCAGCGCAGACCTTGGGTGTGCGCAGGCGCAGGCCGGGCGTGCCGGGGACCACGGGCGCGGTCCGCCGTTGTGCGGTCCGCGGCTGCCCTCTCCTGGGAGTTCTGCGCCATGGCATGCCCCCTTCCCTCGGCCGAGGGCGGGGAGGAGGGACCGGTCAGCCAGCCCGGGGAGCTCAGCCAAGCGCTGTGTTTTTCCAGGTCCGCGCAGGGCCAGGGCAACCCTGCCTGTTTGTTTGGTGGGAGGAGATTACTGGGAAGCTAGGCGGAAGGTACCCTGCGATTCGGCATGTACCGCATTGTCTGGGAGTCAACAGCCTGTGAAGTCACTGTCAGGTGAGAGCCTGCTGGGAACCGCCGCCGCCCCTGCGCCTGGCCTCGGCTGCGCCCTGACCTTGAACGAGGCACCGCTGGCCAAACAGCTCGCTGCTAAGGGAGGGGGAGGAGGCAGCGGCCCGGCCGCGGCGTTAAGGCTCAAAGCTGGCAGCCCACGCGTCCCAGCCCCAGCCCACGAAGAAATCGTGTATGCGGACGAGTCACGATTTCTGCCAACCCAGATTTCTGCAGAGTGGGGGTGAGAGCTGAAGTTCGCCTTGGGTCCACCCAGCCATAAAAGTGTCTAAAGGGCCACCGGACCACGGAAGGATTAGCTGAGAAGCGTGAGCCGGCGCCATGGCCTGAGAACTACGTGACCTGCTCGTCTCAGGCCACACCACACACGGTTCTCTTTCAAGTCACTGCCCTGCCTGGGTGCGCCTGAGACCTCCCTGAGCTCGACTCTGAGCTGTCCTTGATCTGCTGGGTCCCACCCTGTACTTGTCTCAAGCGGTTTCTTTGGAATGCATTTCCTCTCCTTCAGGGTTTACAGATTTCGTCATGAAAATTGTCAGTCTTGTGCCCTTACTCAAGTGCGAGGTGTTTATTCCATCACTCCACCTGCTTTTTCAGGGACTGTCTGTTGGGTTAGGACTTATCTGTTTCATGCCCTCCCGGCTCCCTCCCGACTCTCAACTCCGTCTCTCCATCCTGTGGGTGGCCGTCATTTAGTGCTGCAGGAGTGGCTTTCTGTGCCAAGATTTTCCGTGGCAGGAGAGCAACTTTAGGAACAAAGATAGGACTGGAAAGGTCTCACCACTTTTCCAGAAGTCTTTTTTTTAAAAATTATTATTATTTTTCAATTTGACGAGAGAGAGAGAGAGCCGTCAAGTCCAGCTTGGCCAAGTCTGGGACCTGAACTGTGGTTGATCCCATGGGCGTCCAGCACCTTTAACCACCATGCCAGGCCCCTACAGAAGTCTTGCATTACATCCTAGAATATTCCTTTTTTGAGCCTCTAGGTGATTGTTGGTACCTGGGACACTACCATGTCACTCCATCACACTTGTCAGCGTAGGTTACCAGAGCACTCCTGCACCATGGGTCTGGAAGGCTCACGGTTGGGGGATAGGATGTTCTGTGTTCTTCAGGAGATGTCAGATGAGGTGACCTCACTGGAGATCTGGCATGATGCCCTTGTCACACAGAGGGGCAAACTGACATCCAGAGAGAGGAAGTGACTGGCCCAGGACACTCAGCAAACCTGTGACACAGCTGGCATTAGATCCCAGGTCTCTGGACATCCAGTTCGTTCATTTATTGCATCCATTTCTTGAATCCTACTATGAGCCAGACATCATGTTAGTCCCCGGAGATCCGCTACGAACAAAACGAATGGCCTGCATAGGACTCGTGGCTTCCGGGTTGTTCAGGGCACAAACCGAAGACCACAGACCTGTGATGCCACGTAGTTAGAAGTGCAGTGACATCCATGCCTCTTTTCCTCTACTTTTTTCACTCCCCGCGTGTGTTTATTATTTTCTTTTTAAATTTTGTTGGAGGGAGACTTGCAGGGAGAGAGAGAGAGAGACAGACAGACAGACAGACACAGGGAAAGGGACAGTGAGAAAGCACTGCCCCTGAGGATTGGTCATGCCACAATCCCTTCCCCATTTCTCCCTCCTTTTTGTTTTTGTTTTTTTTTTGGGCATGCATGCATGTGTGCTGGCCCGAGACTTATACCGTGTACACTTATCCATGTGGGATCCAGCTGCCGTAACTATCGGGCCATGGGTTGACCCCATGCAGTCATTAATAGATATTAGTGGCTGCCCCACTATGTACTAAGTGCATATATTTGAGAGCAGGATCTGCCTTCAAAAGTTTGGCACTCGATATGACACGGGCAGATATGGCGTGTTTCTTTGCATCTTTACATGTATAGTTGACCCTTTCTATCCACAGGTTCTGCATCCATGGATTCAACCAACCATGGATTGAAAATATTCAGAAAAAACAGTGGTTGCATCTGTATTGAATACAGACTTTCCCCTTAGTTATTATTCCGTGAAAAGTACAGGGTAGTGACTATTGCATAGTGTTTACATTGTATTAAGTATTATTAGTAACCTAGAGATGATTCAGAGTCCACAGAAGGGTATGCATAAATAATATGCAAATATAGTGCCATTTTATAGAAGAGATTTAAGCATTTATGGATTTTGCTATCCATAGGGGTGCTGGAACCAATCCTTCAAAGATATTGAGGGGGCCACTGTACTTTTATAATTTTTTGCTCATTGTTTTCCTCTCTTGATCTCTTCCCCAAAGGAGGCTTTTAGAAAGCTCTGATTCTGAAGTGGTGCAAATCCCTTCCCCCAAAGGCATCGCAAATCCAGCCGCTGCCACTGACTTATTGATGGGCACCATCCAGTGGCCTTGGGGAGGCAGTGGGCAGCCCAGCCGAGGTCTGTAATAAGGAGAGACAACTCAGCATCCGCCCTGCAGTGAATAATAGAACAAAAAGCTGCCGGAGCCTGCAGGATCAAAGCGCATGAGCAATCACAGTGTCTCTGGGTTAAACAGATCAGCTGAGGGGGCTGGGGCAGCCACTAGATGCCACCGAACTTTCTGGGAGAGAAATCTGGGCTGCAGGGAACCTTCAGCTAGAAAAAGGCTGATATACCCTCACAAGATGCTGTCTTGCAGCTCTACCTTTTTAACCTTCTCTGGTGATGGGGGACTCTTCTCTCTGTCCTCCCTGCTACAAGCTTCCCCCCCCCAACCCAAAACCTGAAAAGATGGGTCAGGTGAGGTCAGAGATGATGGAGAGAGGAATACTGCCCCAGGAGGCAGGAGGCCACTGGGTCTGTGTGCCCAATGGCCGGAATTACTTCCTAGACCAGGAAGAGACTGAAGGGAGGTCCTGCACTTTCCACCTCCTTTCTCTGAGAAGAGGCAGAAACCTGTTGCTGTCAGTCTCCCTGTCCAGGTACTTTAAGCCAGGCAGAATGCTTGCCATAGCTATTCCAGGTCCTTGGTCCTCAAACTTAGTCTGTAAGCCCTTTTTTTAGGGGGGGGGAGTCAGGAGGAAGGTGGGTAGGAAGGCTGTACGATTCTGCTCTCCTGCTCCCACCTGCCAATGAAGAAGTTGGCAGCAGCTTTTTTTGGGGGGCGGGGACATATTATAATTGGCATTTGTGTCTGAAAAGAATATCTTAAGATGTTAATGTTTGTGCCTTTACATGTAGGTGCAGTTCTGCACAAGCCCCTGGAGGTACATGGGGAGCTTTGCAGATGTTTTTTTTTCATTCAAGAAGACCCCAAGGGTCCCTGACATACTCTGAAAACCACACCCTGATTGGCTTGTGAAAGTGTGTGTGTGTGTGTGTGTGTGCACGTGCAAGTATGCATGCTCACACATGCCCCGAGTCAGCCTGAGTCCTGAGCCTTTTGTCTTTTCTCATGAGTGAGCCAGTGGGGGAGGTAAGTGTATAATTAGAGGAAGGAATGTATCAGGAAATAACTGACTTTACTGGTGGCAACTCACGGAAAACTCATCCATTGCGGTGTGAGCACAGCAGCGGGTAGGCCGGTGGGGAGTTTGGAACAGAAAGGGGAGAAAATCAGACTGTTATTAAAGAAATGTCTGTGTTTGATATAAACCCAATGGAGGGGTCCTCGTGGACAGAACATATAGGTGTGCACATACATGTGTGTGCACGTGCGTGCACACACACACACAGCTCTTATGGGTACTGTGTGGACCTGGGTAATGGTACACCAGGACATGTGTGTACAACTGAATTTCTTTGTGGATGCCTTTCATGTAGGGTGGAGAATGTTATGGGTTGAAGGGTGTCCCACCAAAAGATGTGTTAAGCCCTAGCTCCCAGCACACGTGACTTATTTGGAAACAGGGCCTTTGCGAAGGTAAACAGGTTAAGATGAGGAATGGAGTGAGCGAGCCCTAATCCAATGTGATTAGTCTTTACCAGAAGAAAATTTGGGCCAGATAATGCAACGGTTAAGCCCTGTGCATTGGGAATCATATCCTACATGGGAGATCCAGGTTTGAAATCTTGGGCCCGGTGGTTTAAAAAACAGGCCAGATGGGGCCGGCTGGTGGTGTGGTTGCTAGGGGCGCTGGACTCCCACATGACCGACTCTGGTTTGCGTCCCGGACCTGGCAGCTTGCTTTCCCACTATCCTTCTCTCTTTCTCTCTCTCTGGTCAAATAAACAACAATAATAATAATAAATAAAGGTAAATAAAAATAATTCTAAAAAAGAAAAACATGCCAGACGCAGATACATGCCCCAAATTCTGACAGGATGGAGACATGGAGAAGGGATTGCAGCATGACCATACACCATTGGGGGGTGCTTTCTCTTTCTCTTCCTCTTGTATGTGTGTGTGTGTGTTTGTGTGTGCGTGTACCTGCCCTCTGACGATTAAAAAAAAAAAAAAGAGGAAGAAAAGGAAAATTTAGACACAGAGACCCAGAGGGAAGATGGCTGTGTCAAATGGAGACAGGCATTGGGGTTTTGCAGCAAGTGGAGGAAATCCTGGGGCTTCCTGAAGCTAGAGCTTTGGAGACACTTCTCAAGACTCCGGAGGGAACACGGCTCTGAAACACCTTGATTCTGGACTTCTAGCAGAACTGTGGGAGAATACATTTCTTTTGTTTTATAAGCATGTTGTGGTATGTGGAAGACCTAAGAAGTGAAGGCACCCAGATATGTCGAATGTATGGTTCATGTGGTCCTGGGAGCACAGGACCTTTGGCGCATGTGGACAGTGGTGCTCAAGTCAGGGGAGGTACCAACTCCTCTACTCTGCCTTCCTTTTCTTTGAGCTCACCAACCCCAGCAACCTCAGGTACCACCATCACGCTTACCACGAAGGCCAGTGTTTGTCATGTACTTCCCTCTGCTGAGCTCTATTCTACATGATTAAGCTAATCAATTTAATCTTCATGGCAGCCCTTGGAATTGTCCCAATTCACAGATGAGGAAACTGAGGTTCAGAGATGTTTAATAATTTGCCCAAGTAAGTGGGGACAGAGAATTTTGGGTTTGGTTGTAGATTCATGTCTCAGATCATGCCTGGACTCTGTTATTGGCTTTGTGGATTACAGGGCATATTTTACATACCATAAAATGCACACAGTTGAGTAGACAGTGTGATGAGATTTGACTACTATATTTGGTCATATAACCACCACCTTGTTTAATAACGAACTTTTCGAGACCAGCAGGTGGCATCATGGTTGAGGCGCCGAACACTCCCACATGGCAGACCATGGTTCGAATCCTGGACCTGGTGGCTTGCTTTCTCACTTTCCCTCTCTCTTTCTGTGTGTGTGTCTCTCTCTGATCAAATTAAAATAAATGAATGAATAAATAAAATGAAAAATAATGAATTCTTTAAAAAAGAGAAACTTCTAAATTTGTCTTTTTAAATTTAAATTGTGTTTATTATTATTTTAATTTGTTATAAGGCATATGCAATCACCATATAGAGATGAGGGGGCAGGGTAGTGAAAAGGCAAGCTTCCAGGTCTGGGACTCGAACTGCGTGTCTCTGTGGGAGTCCAGAGCCTTAATCACTGTGCCACCTGCTGGTCCCCAAGAATGAACTTTTGCATCTTAGCAGAAAGTTTCTTTGTGTCCCCATCTCTATTCCAAATAGCCCCTGATTCCATGTCTAGCACTAGAGATTAGTTTTGCCTGTTTTCAAATGTTATATACTTGGAAATAGTAAATTTTTTTTTTGCATAGCTGGCTTCTTTTAACTCAGCATAATGTTTTTGAGATTCATGTATGTGGTTACATGTGCCAGTAGTTCATTCATTTAGTTTTATTGCTGTGCAATAGTCAGTTGTATGGATATACCACAACTTGTTTCATCCATTCATCTGCTGCTAGACATTTACATTGTTTACAGTCTTACGCTATTACAAATAAAGTTGCTATGGCTATTTGTTTGTAAGTCTTTGTATGGACATATGTTCTCACTTCTCTTGGGGATATACTTAG
Source organism: Tupaia belangeri chinensis (assembly GCF_000334495.1). NCBI lineage: Eukaryota > Metazoa > Chordata > Mammalia > Scandentia > Tupaiidae > Tupaia > Tupaia belangeri. The sequence continues at coordinate 6,215,903 of NW_006160147.1, forward strand.
TAATTGATAGCTAGGTTGTATGGTGGGGCATTTTCAATATCCTAAGAAACCGCAGGACACTTTTCCAAAGTGATTATAGTATTTTATGTTCACAACAGCAGGGTATAATAGTTCTAGTTGCTTCCACATTCTTAATTTGTGTTTCCCTGACAATTAAAGATGTTGAGTATTGGGGCCAGCAGGTGGCATGGTGGTTAAGGTGCTGGACACTCCCACATGGCTGACCACGGTTCAAGTCCTGAACCTGGTGGCTTTCTTTCTTTTTTTTTGGAGAGATTTTCACTGTAGGGCGCGTGCGCTCGCCAGACAGACAGAGAGAGACATAGAGACAGAAAGCGAGAAATCACCCCCCAGGGGGGATGGTCACGCCGCAATCCCTTCTCCTCCATTCTCCTCTCGGGATCTTGGGCACGCACACACACGCGCCCGGCGTGAGTTTTAAGCCACCGGGTCCGGGACACGAACCACGGTCGACTACGTGGGAGTCCAGCGACATAGCCATTACGCTAACTGCTGCAACTCCTCTACTCTGCCTTCCTTTTCTTTGAGCTCACCAACCCCAGCAACCTCAGGTACCACCATCACGCTTACCACGAAGGCCAGTGTTTGTCATGTACTTCCCTCTGCTGAGCTCTATTCTACATGATTAAGCTAATCAATTTAATCTTCATGGCAGCCCTTGGAATTGTCCCAATTCACAGATGAGGAAACTGAGGTTCAGAGATGTTTAATAATTTGCCCAAGTAAGTGGGGACAGAGAATTTTGGGTTTGGTTGTAGATTCATGTCTCAGATCATGCCTGGACTCTGTTATTGGCTTTGTGGATTACAGGGCATATTTTACATACCATAAAATGCACACAGTTGAGTAGACAGTGTGATGAGATTTGACTACTATATTTGGTCATATAACCACCACCTTGTTTAATAACGAACTTTTCGAGACCAGCAGGTGGCATCATGGTTGAGGCGCCGAACACTCCCACATGGCAGACCATGGTTCGAATCCTGGACCTGGTGGCTTGCTTTCTCACTTTCCCTCTCTCTTTCTGTGTGTGTGTCTCTCTCTGATCAAATTAAAATAAATGAATGAATAAATAAAATGAAAAATAATGAATTCTTTAAAAAAGAGAAACTTCTAAATTTGTCTTTTTAAATTTAAATTGTGTTTATTATTATTTTAATTTGTTATAAGGCATATGCAATCACCATATAGAGATGAGGGGGCAGGGTAGTGAAAAGGCAAGCTTCCAGGTCTGGGACTCGAACTGCGTGTCTCTGTGGGAGTCCAGAGCCTTAATCACTGTGCCACCTGCTGGTCCCCAAGAATGAACTTTTGCATCTTAGCAGAAAGTTTCTTTGTGTCCCCATCTCTATTCCAAATAGCCCCTGATTCCATGTCTAGCACTAGAGATTAGTTTTGCCTGTTTTCAAATGTTATATACTTGGAAATAGTAAATTTTTTTTTTGCATAGCTGGCTTCTTTTAACTCAGCATAATGTTTTTGAGATTCATGTATGTGGTTACATGTGCCAGTAGTTCATTCATTTAGTTTTATTGCTGTGCAATAGTCAGTTGTATGGATATACCACAACTTGTTTCATCCATTCATCTGCTGCTAGACATTTACATTGTTTACAGTCTTACGCTATTACAAATAAAGTTGCTATGGCTATTTGTTTGTAAGTCTTTGTATGGACATATGTTCTCACTTCTCTTGGGGATATACTTAGTAATTGATAGCTAGGTTGTATGGTGGGGCATTTTCAATATCCTAAGAAACCGCAGGACACTTTTCCAAAGTGATTATAGTATTTTATGTTCACAACAGCAGGGTATAATAGTTCTAGTTGCTTCCACATTCTTAATTTGTGTTTCCCTGACAATTAAAGATGTTGAGTATTGGGGCCAGCAGGTGGCATGGTGGTTAAGGTGCTGGACACTCCCACATGGCTGACCACGGGTCAAGTCCTGAACCTGGTGGCTTTCTTTCTTTTTTTTTGGAGAGATTTTCACTGTAGGGCGCGTGCGCTCGCCAGACAGACAGAGAGAGACATAGAGACAGAAAGCGAGAAATCACCCCCCAGGGGGGATGGTCACGCCGCAATCCCTTCTCCTCCATTCTCCTCTCGGGATCTTGGGCACGCACACACACGCGCCCGGCGTGAGTTTTAAGCCACCGGGTCCGGGACACGAACCGCTGTCGACTACGTGGGAGTCCACCGCCATAGCCATTACGCTAACTGCTGGTTCCTGTGGCTTGCTCTCTCACTTCCCCGCTTCTCTCTCTCTCTCTGTATGTCTCTCTCTGTCAAATTAAAACTAAATGACTGAATAAATAAAATTCAAAAGATGTTGAGTATCTTTTAATGTTATTGGACACTTCTATACCTTCTTTTATAAATTGCATGTCTCTCTCTGTCAAATTAAAACTAAATGACTGAATAAATAAAATTCAAAAGATGTTGAGTATCTTTTAATGTTATTGGACACTTCTATACCTTCTTTTATAAATTGCTTGTCTTTGGTCAATTAAATTGTAAGAGCTCTTTCTATATTCTGGATGTGAATCCTGTGTCAGATATATAAGTTGTGAATATTTTCTCCTAGTCCATGACTTGCTTTTTATTTTTTAAGTGGTGTCTTTTGAAGATGAAATGTTTTAACTTTTGAACCAGCTGGTGGTGCAGTGGTTGAAGTGGCTGGATTCCACACAACCGACTGTGCAGTTGGAAATCTGGGATCCAGTGGCTTGAAAAACACACCTGGGGCATGTGTGTACATGCTCCAAATCCTGAAAGGAGAAGTGGAGGAGAAGGGATTGTGATGTGACCATTCGTCACTGGAAGTGCTTTCTTACTTTCCTGTTCGCTCTCTCTCTGTCTCTATGATGGACAGTGTACACACATCCCAGAAATTGAGAGAGAGAGAGAAAGAAAAGAAAAAAAAGTGTTTACTTTTGATGAGATCTAATTGCTGATTTTTCTGTCTCTTGTGGCTTATGCTTTTAGTGTCCTAATTTTTCTTTTTTTTTTGCCTGTTGAGGTCACTAACAGTCCTATTTTTTTTAGAATTGTACTTTTATGCTTAGGTCTGTGATCCATTCTAAGTGAATTTTTATTTGTATTTTGAGGTAGGGGTTTGGTTAGGTTTATATCTTTTTCCTCACGTGGATACCAATTGCCTCATCACAATCTGTCGAAAAGGCTATCATTTTCGTATTGAATTACTTTGCACCCTTGTCAAAAATAAATGTATAATGTAAGTCTATTTCTGGGGTCACTGTTCTGTTCCTTCAATCTATTTTATGCTTCTACCACATTGTTTTGACTATAGTAGCTTTTTAGTAAGTCTTGAAATCAGACAGTGTAAGCTCTGTTCTTGTTTTATTTAAGCGTTTGATAGTGTCATATAATTTTTTGCATTGTTTATTTTTTAGATTTTTTTTTTTTTTGGTCATAGGATATGTGTGCTCACCAGATAGAGAGACAGAGAGGGAAGTCAGCCATGTGGGATCCAGCACCTTAACTGCTATGTCACCTGTTTCTTAAGTTTTACCTTTTAAATACTGCAATAAAATATTATTTATCTTGATTACTGGGGGGATTTTGCACAGAGATGAGTGTCTCACTCACCTTATCCCAGCCCTTCCTCCAACTTTGTACTGTTTTGTTACTATTTTGGTTACTTTAGGTTGTTTGTATGGCCATACAAAGTTTAGAATTAGTACTATATTTTAAAATTTTTAAAAAGAATTATTTAATTTTATTTATCGTTATTATGATTATTTTTTTAAATTTGCTACATGCACTTACCAGAGAGAGAGAGTGAAAGCAAGTCACTAAGTCTGGGATTCGGACTGTGGTTAGCCATGTGGGAGTCCAGAACCTCAATCACTACACCACCTGCTGGCCCTGGTTAGTATTTTTAAAAAATTTCTGTAAGAGACAAATGGGCTATCTTTCTTTCTCTCTCTCTCTCTTTTTTTAAAGATTTTTGTCATCGAGTTTGTACACTTTCAAGAGAGAGACAGAGAGAGTGAGATGGTGAGAGAGAAAGTGAGAAATCACCCTTTGCGGGGGACGGCCACACTGCAGTTCCTTCCCTTCCATTCTCCTCTCTAGATTTTGATCATGCAAGCATATGCACCCAGCGAGAGTTTCAAGCTGCCAGGTCCACAACTCAAACCTCAGTTGGCCATGCAAGAATCCATCCAGCGCCTTAACCACCATGCCACCTGCTGTCCCCCATTTCTAAACTTGGGAGAACACTATTTAGTTTTCTTTTTTTTTTTTTTCCTACTTTTAAGCTGCCAAAGCCTGTACCAATGTTGCTTTGTGTCCCAGCCATGTTAGTGTGTAGATGGGGCAGTGACAGTAAGAGCATTCTCTGGGGGAGAGCAGGACACACAATCGAGGATGTAAACACAAAGTATGTCATCTTTGTATCTCAGCCCCCATAGTGGTAGGTCCCTTTCGTCCTCCTTTGGTAGAAGATGGGGTCTGAATAAATGCAGAAGACACACTCATATACACATAAACAGTCAGATATTCTCATCTCCCCCAAATACTAGCCTCCATATCAGAGGCTAAGAACTTTAGAACACGAACTGAGGGAGGCAAAGAAGACCTAGAACTGATTGGTTGCCCTGTCCCTGGAGACTTTGCAATTACCAATGATGTGGTCAAAAGTCACTAGAAAGAGGGTAGGAGAAAATTTACAATCATACCTGTCAACACACAACTGGGTAATGGGAGGGAACGGGGATTCTAATAGAAAAGGAGCGACTGGAAACAGGAAGGGGCCTACAAAGCTGTACAATCCAATTTTTGTTGAGATGCAGGAGACCAGTCCAGCTTCAAATTCCTCCTTGACAAATACCTTGAATTTGTGAGAAAAAGTCTAAGGGTAGGGAGGAGCTGCCAAGTATAGCCTTTATTATATAGTTAGGTTTCGTGCCACAGAAACACAACTCATACTACCAAGAGAAAAGGGGAATATTTTGGTTCACAACACCAAAAAATCCAGAGGGTTGGTATGGCTTCAGACATGGCTGGTACAAAGCCACAACGGTGTCTTCAGAGCTTTGTTTCTCTATATCTTGAGGAAGCACAGTACCCAAGGTGGCTACCAATGACCTAAACCTCATGACCTACCATATTAGCAACCCAGGAAGAGTAAAGCTTCTTCTCATGGTTTTGGCAGAAAAGCCCTATGGCAGAAAAACTCTCAGCCCTGATTGGCTGAGTTTGTGTCAGGTGATTATCCCTGATCCAATTACTGTAGTCAAGGGCATGAGGTGTTCTGACTGGCCAGGCCAGGGTCTTACACACAAACCTGAGAAAAGGCAGTGACAATCGCATCTATTATACTGGGGATGGAATACCCACAGAGAAAAGGGCTCTTTGAGTAGAAAAAGATGGTGGGAACCAGCAGATGGTGTAATAGTTACGTTGCTGGACTCCGATGGGGTTGACTAGTTCGAGTCTGAGACCAGTGGCTTAAACTCATGCCAGGTACATGTGCGTGTGTGCCCAAAATCCTGAGAGGAGAATGGATAAGAGGGGATTGCAGTGTGGCCATCCCCCCTGAGGGGTGATTTCTCACTTTCTGTCGCTCTCTGTATCTCTGATGAGCGCATGCACCCTGTAGCAAAAATCTCTCGAGAAAAAAAGAAAAAGAAAAAAAAAAAAAAGAAAAGAAAAAATGGTGGGGCCAGCAAGGTGGTATGGTGGTTAAGGCACTGGAATCCCACGTGGCCAACTATGGTTCAAGTCCCAGACCTGGCGACTTGCTTTCTAACTTTCCCTCTCTCTCTCTCTTTCTCTGTCCCTCTCAGGTTGAATTAAAATAAGTAAATAAATAAGTAAATAAAGGTAAATGAAATAATTCTTGGAAAAAAAAAAAAAGATTCAGGGACCAGGGATTCACTCCCTATATCTTACCATCTTAGGAAATCAGCATTGACCAGATTGTGTTCCTCGAACTTAAAGACTGGGTAAAATATTCTCTGGGCTCCCATTTGTAAGACTGACTGACAGATCTTTTGGTTGCAAAATTCTAGAGGATGCAATCATATAAGGATGGTCTGAGGAAGAACTTGTAAAATAGATGAAATATTAAACATAGAGACAGAAAGCGAGAAATCACCCCCCAGGGGGGATGGTCACGCCGCAATCCCTTCTCCTCCATTCTCCTCTCGGGATCTTGGGCACGCACACACACGCGCCCGGCGTGAGTTTTAAGCCACCGGGTCCGGGACACGAACCGCTGTCGACTACGTGGGAGTCCACCGCCATAGCCATTACGCTAACTGCTGGTTCCTGTGGCTTGCTCTCTCACTTCCCCGCTTCTCTCTCTCTCTCTGTATGTCTCTCTCTGTCAAATTAAAACTAAATGACTGAATAAATAAAATTCAAAAGATGTTGAGTATCTTTTAATGTTATTGGACACTTCTATACCTTCTTTTATAAATTGCTTGTCTTTGGTCAATTAAATTGTAAGAGCTCTTTCTATATTCTGGATGTGAATCCTGTGTCAGATATATAAGTTGTGAATATTTTCTCCTAGTCCATGACTTGCTTTTTATTTTTTAAGTGGTGTCTTTTGAAGATGAAATGTTTTAACTTTTGAACCAGCTGGTGGTGCAGTGGTTGAAGTGGCTGGATTCCACACAACCGACTGTGCAGTTGGAAATCTGGGATCCAGTGGCTTGAAAAACACACCTGGGGCATGTGTGTACATGCTCCAAATCCTGAAAGGAGAAGTGGAGGAGAAGGGATTGTGATGTGACCATTCGTCACTGGAAGTGCTTTCTTACTTTCCTGTTCGCTCTCTCTCTGTCTCTATGATGGACAGTGTACACACATCCCAGAAATTGAGAGAGAGAGAGAAAGAAAAGAAAAAAAAGTGTTTACTTTTGATGAGATCTAATTGCTGATTTTTCTGTCTCTTGTGGCTTATGCTTTTAGTGTCCTAATTTTTCTTTTTTTTTTGCCTGTTGAGGTCACTAACAGTCCTATTTTTTTTAGAATTGTACTTTTATGCTTAGGTCTGTGATCCATTCTAAGTGAATTTTTATTTGTATTTTGAGGTAGGGGTTTGGTTAGGTTTATATCTTTTTCCTCACGTGGATACCAATTGCCTCATCACAATCTGTCGAAAAGGCTATCATTTTCGTATTGAATTACTTTGCACCCTTGTCAAAAATAAATGTATAATGTAAGTCTATTTCTGGGGTCACTGTTCTGTTCCTTCAATCTATTTTATGCTTCTACCACATTGTTTTGACTATAGTAGCTTTTTAGTAAGTCTTGAAATCAGACAGTGTAAGCTCTGTTCTTGTTTTATTTAAGCGTTTGATAGTGTCATATAATTTTTTGCATTGTTTATTTTTTAGATTTTTTTTTTTTTTGGTCATAGGATATGTGTGCTCACCAGATAGAGAGACAGAGAGGGAAGTCAGCCATGTGGGATCCAGCACCTTAACTGCTATGTCACCTGTTTCTTAAGTTTTACCTTTTAAATACTGCAATAAAATATTATTTATCTTGATTACTGGGGGGATTTTGCACAGAGATGAGTGTCTCACTCACCTTATCCCAGCCCTTCCTCCAACTTTGTACTGTTTTGTTACTATTTTGGTTACTTTAGGTTGTTTGTATGGCCATACAAAGTTTAGAATTAGTACTATATTTTAAAATTTTTAAAAAGAATTATTTAATTTTATTTATCGTTATTATGATTATTTTTTTAAATTTGCTACATGCACTTACCAGAGAGAGAGAGTGAAAGCAAGTCACTAAGTCTGGGATTCGGACTGTGGTTAGCCATGTGGGAGTCCAGAACCTCAATCACTACACCACCTGCTGGCCCTGGTTAGTATTTTTAAAAAATTTCTGTAAGAGACAAATGGGCTATCTTTCTTTCTCTCTCTCTCTCTTTTTTTAAAGATTTTTGTCATCGAGTTTGTACACTTTCAAGAGAGAGACAGAGAGAGTGAGATGGTGAGAGAGAAAGTGAGAAATCACCCTTTGCGGGGGACGGCCACACTGCAGTTCCTTCCCTTCCATTCTCCTCTCTAGATTTTGATCATGCAAGCATATGCACCCAGCGAGAGTTTCAAGCTGCCAGGTCCACAACTCAAACCTCAGTTGGCCATGCAAGAATCCATCCAGCGCCTTAACCACCATGCCACCTGCTGTCCCCCATTTCTAAACTTGGGAGAACACTATTTAGTTTTCTTTTTTTTTTTTTTCCTACTTTTAAGCTGCCAAAGCCTGTACCAATGTTGCTTTGTGTCCCAGCCATGTTAGTGTGTAGATGGGGCAGTGACAGTAAGAGCATTCTCTGGGGGAGAGCAGGACACACAATCGAGGATGTAAACACAAAGTATGTCATCTTTGTATCTCAGCCCCCATAGTGGTAGGTCCCTTTCGTCCTCCTTTGGTAGAAGATGGGGTCTGAATAAATGCAGAAGACACACTCATATACACATAAACAGTCAGATATTCTCATCTCCCCCAAATACTAGCCTCCATATCAGAGGCTAAGAACTTTAGAACACGAACTGAGGGAGGCAAAGAAGACCTAGAACTGATTGGTTGCCCTGTCCCTGGAGACTTTGCAATTACCAATGATGTGGTCAAAAGTCACTAGAAAGAGGGTAGGAGAAAATTTACAATCATACCTGTCAACACACAACTGGGTAATGGGAGGGAACGGGGATTCTAATAGAAAAGGAGCGACTGGAAACAGGAAGGGGCCTACAAAGCTGTACAATCCAATTTTTGTTGAGATGCAGGAGACCAGTCCAGCTTCAAATTCCTCCTTGACAAATACCTTGAATTTGTGAGAAAAAGTCTAAGGGTAGGGAGGAGCTGCCAAGTATAGCCTTTATTATATAGTTAGGTTTCGTGCCACAGAAACACAACTCATACTACCAAGAGAAAAGGGGAATATTTTGGTTCACAACACCAAAAAATCCAGAGGGTTGGTATGGCTTCAGACATGGCTGGTACAAAGCCACAACGGTGTCTTCAGAGCTTTGTTTCTCTATATCTTGAGGAAGCACAGTACCCAAGGTGGCTACCAATGACCTAAACCTCATGACCTACCATATTAGCAACCCAGGAAGAGTAAAGCTTCTTCTCATGGTTTTGGCAGAAAAGCCCTATGGCAGAAAAACTCTCAGCCCTGATTGGCTGAGTTTGTGTCAGGTGATTATCCCTGATCCAATTACTGTAGTCAAGGGCATGAGGTGTTCTGACTGGCCAGGCCAGGGTCTTACACACAAACCTGAGAAAAGGCAGTGACAATCGCATCTATTATACTGGGGATGGAATACCCACAGAGAAAAGGGCTCTTTGAGTAGAAAAAGATGGTGGGAACCAGCAGATGGTGTAATAGTTACGTTGCTGGACTCCGATGGGGTTGACTAGTTCGAGTCTGAGACCAGTGGCTTAAACTCATGCCAGGTACATGTGCGTGTGTGCCCAAAATCCTGAGAGGAGAATGGATAAGAGGGGATTGCAGTGTGGCCATCCCCCCTGAGGGGTGATTTCTCACTTTCTGTCGCTCTCTGTATCTCTGATGAGCGCATGCACCCTGTAGCAAAAACCCCTCGAGAAAAAAAGAAAAAAAAAAAAAAAAAAAAGAAAAGAAAAAATGGTGGGGCCAGCAAGGTGGTATGGTGGTTAAGGCACTGGAATCCCACGTGGCCAACTATGGTTCAAGTCCCAGACCTGGCGACTTGTTTTCTCACTTTCCCTCTCTCTCTCTCTCTCTCTTTCTTTCTGGTGAGTGCATGTGCCCTATACCAAATTAAATAATAATAAATAAATAAATAAATAAATAAATAAAATGAAATAATGCTTTAAAAATGGTGAAGTAGGTCTGGACAGGCACTCCAGTAGCACGCCATACCCCAACTCTGTGTATGACTGTGTGAGGCAGGTGACTCATCCTAACGATGCAGCAGTTTCTTTATCTAAAATAGGAGTGACCGTCAATATTTACACAACAGGTAACGTGGGGCAGATGGACAACTATGCACTTTGAGATGGTAGAGGACATTTGAGTCAAGGGCTGCCTATGGCCCAGAACATTTTCCTGGTGGGAAGTGGAGGAGTAGGAGGCTCCATTCCCTGAGCTCAGTAACCAACCGAGGTAACGGATGGTTGTCTTTGGAAATGCCAAGGCACAGAGACATCAGAAAGGGCAGTTTCTTTTTTTTTTTTTTTTTTGGAGAGATTTTTTCACTATAGGGCGCGTGCGCTCGCCAGACAGACAGAGAGAGACATTAGAGACAGAAAGCGAGAAATCACCCCCCAGGGGGGATGGTCACGCCGCAATCCCTTCTCCTCCATTCTCCTCTTGGGATCTTGGGCACGCACGCACACGCGCCCGGCGTGAGTTTTAAGCCACCGGGTCCGGGACATGAACCGCGGTCGACTACGTGGGAGTCCAGCGACATAGCCATTACGCTAACTGCTGGTTCCCGAGAAAGGGCAGTTTCTTAATCCCGTGCAGGGTACCAGGGCTATGTGCTTGTTCCTCAGATCATGGTCCCCGAGGATACAAGGACACAACGTGGCCTTCTTTTTTCTATCCCCACCCTACCACAAGCACAAATAAGATTACGGCAGCCACTGAAGGCAGCATTTGGAAATGTAAAAGATAAACGTGCACAGGGTAATTGAATAGTGTTCTCCTGAAAAACGAGCTCTCAGAGCTCATAATCAAGGCTGTGCTTTACCAGAGGGGCTCTCCCCCGCTCCCCGGGAAGCTCAGGAGGCCAGCAGCTTTAACCCGTTGTGTGAAGGGGTCTCTGCCAGCAGAAGGCGGGTTTGGACTCTTTGAGGACCCCCTGGGGAGCTGTGGGGACAGTCCAATGAGTCGCCTGTGCAGGAGTGAGCTGCTTGTCCCAGCAATGTCCAAGCCCAGGATGGAACGGAGGGGTGAACTCTGAGACTCTGAAGAGGCCTATCAGCTCCAAGATTCTGGTTCTCCATTATCATTTTTTGGACTCAGCTATAAGAAACCTATCAAGTGTTTGCCGTCCCATCAGCCCTGGGCTCAGCACTATGGAATAAAAGATACAAATAATGATTATTCAACAGATAGTTTATCTAGCACTTAGTATGTGCCAATCTCTATTATTTTTTAGCTTATTTTTTTCTTTCGAAAGAGAGGAGGATGAGAATCCTCAACAGAGTCTCACGGTTAGGTCCTTCCACAGCCTTTCAGCCAGCCTTAATTACACACACATATCCAACACAGGTGGCCCTACCACTGAGCCACTGCACTGGGCCACCAAGCTCTGCTTAAGAGCTTTACAACAGAAACTAATCTGATCCTCACAGCGACCATAGACGATAAGTACCCTTACTGTCCCCATTCAACAGCTGGAGAAACTGAGGCCCAGAGTTTGGGTAACATACTCAAGTTCACATAGCTCATAAGGAGAGAAGCAAGATGGGGACCAGAATGACAGGAGAGGGAATGTAATACACACGTATCAGTCTGAAATATGGGAATGCAATCTCTGCTCACTTAAACTCCCTGCCATGTTGGGGAAAGA
>NW_006160147.1:6227586-6231416 GCF_000334495.1 Tupaia belangeri chinensis
GTCTGAAGGTTTGAAAACGGGGGAATGTTTGAGACCCAGAGTTGAAGGCTGAGCAGGGCCTTTTGGTCAATCCCTCCCTTGGAGGCCCAGCTGGTCCCTGATCACTTCTGGAGGTGGCTGAGGATGGATGTCATCCCTGGAGACATTACTCACAAAGGTGCTACCCACCCCCACAACTCCAAAGCCACCTCCCTTGCCCCCTTTTTCCCTTTCTCTGGTTATCGTAATTATTTGGGAATTTACAGAATAATCCGTCACCAAGTCCTCCAGAACAAATTGAATGTCAGGTTTATAAAACAACCTAATAAAGCAGATGGTGTTACCCGCTGGTAAATCTCTTCCCCATTTCCTGCCCCACCCCCTCCCCACTTCAGTGTCTCAGAAAGCTGACAGATTATCCATTTACAGGCAGATTAATCCTGAACAGTATAAACATGGGGAGAAAATTACACTTTCTTGTCTCTATAATTGATAAGAAGGATGCATTAATCTATAAAGCCCGGAGGAAAGGCCCATCTGTCTGCCCAGACAGTTGTGGGGATGTCTGGGAAGGAAAGAGACCCGTCCATCTCTCTTTTTATCAGAAACCACTGTCCTAGGGGCTAATCTCACTCTCCCTGGCCCTGGAAACTGGGCACCTGCAGCCCCCAACCTCTGCCCATGAGCTAGCAGGGTTCCAGGTCCCTCATTTTAGAGTTCCAGGCCCTAGGCATAGACTCTGCCTCTGTCCCGTTTTCCTCTTCTTTCCAGAATCTCCAATAACTGAGTAAAGGCCCTACGCCCTGGTCTGTGGTGATCTTGGGTTCCCCTGAGGGGCTCACAGACTGGAGATTCTGAGAAGAATTTGTTCAGTAAGATTCCGATTTGGTCTCACCCTGCTCTCTATTACTGCTTTACAACATTGTACAAACTGACACACTTAGCTCCCTTTCCCCCGTCTTCTGGCACCTTCCTGGTTTGAAGCAGCTGTGAGGCAGTAGTCGTCTCCTTGAGGCCTGTCTGAGTGGTCAGGAAATGTCCCACTGGTCAACTCCTCTCTCTGCAGAGGGAGAAACAGACGTGGAATGAGGGTTTCTGAGGCTCTGCTTTAGAACCAACCTTCCCCCTCCCAACCCAGAGATAACACTGATAGGGACACACAAACACTGCCCACCCCATTTGGAGACTCCCTTGTCACTGTCACTGTGCTTGGATGGCTTCAGGTGGAGAAAGAGGGTGTGTGGCAGGTAGTGGGTTTATCCAGGGGTGGGAGAGGGCCCAAGAGTCTCAGCAGATCCCTCCTGGCCAGAGGACCTTGCTGGCTGCCAGTTCCCCAGGGTGAGAGGGACAAAATAAACCATGAAGATGGGGAAAGCAGAGGAGGCCACTAGAATATGCTGAGTGTCAGAAGTGGGTGACGGGAGTCAGAATAAAGGAGAAATAGGCGGGAGCTGGTGCTTCTCCCTCCAGGTGGGGCCATCTCTCAGGGTCTGGGGGTGTCTACCCCTTAGCTTCTACTGCGCTGCTTTCCTAGACCACAGCAGGAGTACTGGCCTCCAGAAGACAAGTGGGGTGCATTTCTGGAGCACCCTCTAACTTAATGTGGATGTGCCCTGAGCATCCATGGTCTGAATGAAGAGTAGAAGCCTCTAACTGGTGCATTGTGGCTTACAAACACTTTACCCATCCTCCTTCCCCACCTTGTTCCCTGCCAAGGCTGCAAACTTGCTTTGGGTGAGCTTCTCCAAAGATGCACCATGGCCTGAACTGTGGGCGCCTAGGGTCCCTTCTTTCTGCTGGGGTTTGATGGACACAGAAGGATTCCCAGTGAATATTCTAGTCTTTGCTTCAGGATTCCAAGCTGTGTATAAATGGCACCATACACTACTCCTGGCTGGATTTGGCCAGTGGTTGTGCGTATTTACAAAAGAGAGAGAGAGAGAGAGAGAGAGAGAGAGAGAGAGGGAGAGAAAGGGATAAAGCACTCCCCAATGGATTGTCATCACACTGCAGTCCCTTCTCCTCCCTTTCTCTATCCCATTAGGATTTTGGCCATGTGAATGAGACTCTTTATACACAGTGCTTAACCTTCTGTGTTTCTTTTTTTAAAAGAATTATTTTATTTAACATTTATTTATTTATTTATTTATTTATTTATTTATTTATTTAAATTTGACTAGAGAGGGATAGAATAAGAGAGAGGGGAAAGTGAGAAAGTAAGCTGCCAGGTCTGGGACTTGAACTGCGGTTGGTCAGCCATGTGGGAGTATAGCGCCCTCAACCACCATGCCATCTGCTGACACCTGCGTGGGATCTGAGGGCAATTTTACCTGGGGTTTCCTAGATTATGTACCTTGGAGGATTGTTGGACTTGGACCATACATAAATAAATTTGGAAGATTAGGGTTAACTAAATAATTTTTTTCTGTTTTATTTTTGGTAGTTTTTGAGGTTTTGCTTTCCTTCTCTACTCTGAGTGATTTTTCTTCACTTCTTTCTGTTTTTTTCTTCTTGTATTATACAGCATTGATTGTGGGCTTGACACATTTCCAATGAAAATGTAAATACTAACTCATTTTGGTTTCATGCTTTCCTTTTTAAAACAAATGATTAAGATATATACACATACACACATACACACACACACACACACACACACACACACACACAGACCATATACATGCAATTATCATTTTAAAGGAGAAAAAAGATTAGGAATTTTGACCCTAGGTTCTTGCAAGCTTGGAGGTAATATGATTCCATTTACATTTACTAATTTTAAGAAAAATTATTACAACATGAATTGTAAAGTAATGATATGTAAATTATCTAGAGAAACCAACAAAGCACTTAATTTTAGCCCCTTAAATGTAGTAATTAATGCTGCATGAACATCTAAGGTTTGAAAGGTTCATTTTAATAGGTATAAGTTTGGGTGATAAAATGAATTTTTTACTTATTCTTGCCTGAGAATTTTAAACTACTTCCACCAATTAACTTGTTACTGTCTGAAGTGGCAGCTGTTAATAGTGGAAGCCGGGTTTCCCAGTTCTGTGACTGCTTCTTCACACAGCTACAAGTAAGGATTAGCCTCTCACAGGCTATGTGAAAAGTAGAGAAATTTTTGTTTTGTTTTTGTTTTTAAATTTGCAAAGCCCTGTGTTAAGACACTCTTGGAAGACACAGGGAAAGGGGAAATTCTATTTTTGTTCTTAAAAAGACAAGACAGAGTGAGAAAATGTGCTCTGAAGATGACAATAAGATTTTCACAAAAACAAAGCCAGCTGATAAAAAAAGAAAAAAAAAGAAAAAAAGAAAAAAAAAAGTGGTGTGACATGAAAGAGCACTGGAAAATGAAATACTGAAATCTGTTATGTGTCACATCTTGTGTTTTTTCTCACACTGTCCCGGTGTCTAGACTACTTCTTCCTTGCTCTGTGTCCCATATATTGCTGGCATTTTTTTCTCCTTCACCTCTTTGATGGAACTGACTTCTCTTCTGAGCCCTCACTTTATGTACTCTATGCTTCTACTAACATCTTATTTAGTAGAATTCTTCATTTGTTCCATGTGTGCAAATTCAAGATTCAAGAAGCTCAGTGAATCCCAAATAACGTAAACTGAAGGAAAACTCATTGTAATGAAAATCAAAGCAAAGAAAGACCCTTGAAGGCAGCTAGAGGAAAACCACATATTTCATAGAGGGGAGCACAATTTTTATTTTTTATTTTTTTGGAGAGGTTTTTGCTACAGGGCACGCGCGCTCGTCAGACAGACAGAGAGAGACAGAGAGATAGAAAGCGAAGAATCACCCCCCCCCCCCAGGGGGGATGGCCTCGCTGAAACCCCTT
>NW_006160147.1:6231642-6233491 GCF_000334495.1 Tupaia belangeri chinensis
AAAGATCCCCCCCCCCCCCCAGAGGGGATGGCCTCGCTGCAATCCCTTCTTCTCCATTCTCCTCTCGGGATCTTGGGCACGCACGCACACGCGCCCAGCGTGAGTTTTAAGCCCCTGGGTCCTGGACTCGAACCGCCGTCGACTACATGGGAGTCCAGCGACATAGCCATTACGCTAACTGCTGGTCCCTAGATTCAATGTTTTTTCCCTTAATAGTTTGAAAATATTTCTACGTGTTTTCCTGTATTCAATGTTCTGTTCGGAAATCTGATAAATTATGAGTCATTACCTTTTTAGATGACTGTTGTTTTTTCTTTCTGGAAACTTAGAATTTGTTTCCTGTATTTTTTTTTTTTTTTGAGAGGTTTTTGCTATAGGGCACATGCTCTTGCCAGAAAGGCAGAGAGAGACAGAGACAGAAAGCAAGAAATCATCCTCCCACCCCCACCCCATGAGGGATGGCCACGCCACAATCCTTCTCCTCCATTCTCCTCTTGGGATCTTGGGCACGCATGCACACATGCCTGTTTTGAGTTTAAGACACCAGGTCTGGGACTCGAACCGCAGTCAGCTACATGGGAGTCTGGCCACATAGCCATTACGACAACTGCTGGTCCCTCCTGTACTTATGATATTCTTAGCTTTACTAAAATATGTCTAGAGGTATTTTGTTTTATTTTGTTTTTAATTCTACTTGGAAATCTGTGTCTTCAATCTGATGTCTTTTGTCTTTTATTCTTGTTTCTTCATATTTCCTCTCTCCATTTTTCCTTCACCTTCTTGGAATTCCACTGTTCGGATATTAGTAAAATATTTACTTACAATATGTCTTAGTTATGCTTTCATATTTTTTCTTTTCATCAACTTCTGCTGCTGCTTTTCGGGAGAATTCCTGAACATAATTTTGTAGCTCATAAATTCTGTCTTTAGGTATATCCATCTAGTATTTATCCCTTCTATTTGCTTCAATTTTGATTTTCTTTTTATTATTTATTCTGTTTTATATTTTTATTTATTTAATTTTATGTATTATTATTATCTGAATTTGCTAGAGGGTACATGCACTTACCAGAGAGAGAGAGAAAGGGAAAGTGAGAAGCAAGCCCTCAGGTCCAGGACTCAGTCCTCAGCTGGTCATGTCATAGTCCAGCACATCAACCACCATGCCACCTGCTGTTTCCCCCTATTTCATGTATTTAAAAAATTTAGTTAAAAGTTTTATTTAACTTCATTTATTTAGTTATTTTAAAAAGAATTATTTCTTTAACTCTATTTATTTATTTATTTATTTATTTATTTATTTTAGTTTGACCAGAGAGAGACAGAGAGAGTAAGAGAGAGAGAAAGTGAGAAAAGAAGCAGCCAGGTCTGAGACTCGAACCGCAGTCAGCCATGTGGGAGTCCAGCCCCCTTAGCCACCATGCCACCTGCTGACCCCAATTTCTTTTTTTAATTTTTAAAATTTTATTTAACTTTATTTATTTATAATTTGCCTCTATTCCATATTTCAATATTTTGTTATTGTGGTTGTTGAGAGTATTTATTATGGTTATATAAAATCTTAGTCCATCTGTCCCATTATCTTGCTTCCTGGTCTGCATCCTGTTCAGTTTGTTGCCTTTATTGTTCAAGTGGTTTTATTTCTCGAGGTCAAATTATTTCGGACTGTAAACTTATGTTCCCTTGGAGCTGTCAGTTAGCCTGTGTGGCAGCGTGTAGTGAAGGAGGGGGCTGAAATTCCCATTTGAATCCTGGCAAATTTAAGTAAGAGAGTAGGGGATAGGCGCCAAGGCAGAGAACCCAAATCCTCTTGGTAAGCGCCAGCCGCTTCCTGCCCCTCCCCTTTTCC
>NW_006160147.1:6239001-6253871 GCF_000334495.1 Tupaia belangeri chinensis
ATGGCCTCGCTGCAATCCCTTCTTCTCCATTCTCCTCTCGGGATCTTGGGCACGCACGCACACGCGCCCAGCGTGAGTTTTAAGCCCCTGGGTCCTGGACTCGAACCGCCGTCGACTACATGGGAGTCCAGCGACATAGCCATTACGCTAACTGCTGGTCCCTAGATTCAATGTTTTTTCCCTTAATAGTTTGAAAATATTTCTACGTGTTTTCCTGTATTCAATGTTCTGTTCGGAAATCTGATAAATTATGAGTCATTACCTTTTTAGATGACTGTTGTTTTTTCTTTCTGGAAACTTAGAATTTGTTTCCTGTATTTTTTTTTTTTTTTGAGAGGTTTTTGCTATAGGGCACATGCTCTTGCCAGAAAGGCAGAGAGAGACAGAGACAGAAAGCAAGAAATCATCCTCCCACCCCCACCCCATGAGGGATGGCCACGCCACAATCCTTCTCCTCCATTCTCCTCTTGGGATCTTGGGCACGCATGCACACATGCCTGTTTTGAGTTTAAGACACCAGGTCTGGGACTCGAACCGCAGTCAGCTACATGGGAGTCTGGCCACATAGCCATTACGACAACTGCTGGTCCCTCCTGTACTTATGATATTCTTAGCTTTACTAAAATATGTCTAGAGGTATTTTGTTTTATTTTGTTTTTAATTCTACTTGGAACTCTGTGTCTTCAATCTGATGTCTTTTGTCTTTTATTCTTGTTTCTTCATATTTCCTCTCTCCATTTTTCCTTCACCTTCTTGGAATTCCACTGTTCGGATATTAGTAAAATATTTACTTACAATATGTCTTAGTTATGCTTTCATATTTTTTCTTTTCATCAACTTCTGCTGCTGCTTTTCGGGAGAATTCCTGAACATAATTTTGTAGCTCATAAATTCTGTCTTTAGGTATATCCATCTAGTATTTATCCCTTCTATTTGCTTCAATTTTGATTTTCTTTTTATTATTTATTCTGTTTTATATTTTTATTTATTTAATTTTATGTATTATTATTATCTGAATTTGCTAGAGGGTACATGCACTTACCAGAGAGAGAGAGAAAGGGAAAGTGAGAAGCAAGCCCTCAGGTCCAGGACTCAGTCCTCAGCTGGTCATGTCATAGTCCAGCACATCAACCACCATGTCACCTGATGTTTCCACCTATTTCATGTATTTAAAGTTAAAAGTTTTATTTAACTTCATTTATTTAGTTATTTTAAAAAGAATTATTTCTTTAACTCTATTTATTTATTTATTTATTTATTTATTTATTTTAGTTTGACCAGAGAGAGACAGAGAGAGTAAGAGAGAGAGAAAGTGAGAAAAGAAGCAGCCAGGTCTGAGACTCGAACCGCAGTCAGCCATGTGGGAGTCCAGCCCCCTTAGCCACCATGCCACCTGCTGACCCCAATTTCTTTTTTTAATTTTTAAAATTTTATTTAACTTTATTTATTTATAATTTGCCTCTATTCCATATTTCAATATTTTGTTATTGTGGTTGTTGAGAGTATTTATTATGGTTATATAAAATCTTAGTCCATCTGTCCCATTATCTTGCTTCCTGGTCTGCATCCTGTTCAGTTTGTTGCCTTTATTGTTCAAGTGGTTTTATTTCTCGAGGTCAAATTATTTCGGACTGTAAACTTATGTTCCCTTGGAGCTGTCAGTTAGCCTGTGTGGCAGCGTGTAGTGAAGGAGGGGGCTGAAATTCCCATTTGAATCCTGGCAAATTTAAGTAAGAGAGTAGGGGATAGGCGCCAAGGCAGAGAACCCAAATCCTCTTGGTAAGCGCCAGCCGCTTCCTGCCCCTCCCCTTTCCCTCCTCCCCAGCTCTAGGACCCATTTGGATGCTGCAGCCTAACTGCACTGGTGCCTGCCTGCTTTCTCCTGTAGGACAGGCAGACTTGGGGGGTGGCCCTGCCTTCACTAGATTCAGCAGCCTGGAGGGTTGGGGCAGGGCAGTGGGGAAGTGTTGGATGGTCAGTGAAGACGTGGGGGCAGCTGAAAGCCCATTTGGGGTCGCCATTTACTCTTATCCCAGCAGGGCTTCAGGACTTCTATAATGGTATTCTTGGGTTCTTGGATACCTGGGCTGTGATTTCTTGGTCTAGGTTGACAGCTGTCCTTCTAGACGGGGGCGGCGTGTGTGTGTGTGTGTGTGTGTGTGTGTGTGTGTGTAGGGGTACAGACCACAGCTTTAGGGTGACTAGTTTCCACTTGGCTACTCGTTCCCACCCATCCCCTCCTCCACACAGCAGTTCAGTTAGCAGAAGGCTTCTGTCTTCCTGGGATTTCTCACACGTGGGTTGTTGGGTTTTCAGATCCATGACTTATTTTCTCTGCTGTGGTTTCCCCAAAATTAATCCAGAGGAGGGAGTCCATACTCATTTGCCATCTTGTCAGGAAATAGCTCTTCTTTCTTCTCAGGTAAATGCTCAGGCTTTGCGAAGTCCTCTCTCCCTCTGCCTGTTCCTCCTCTTGATGGTGGAGAGTTTACGAGACCTTGCGCAGCTGTGGGAGAGGAGGCCTCAGACTCCCTTTGTTTCAAATTGCCCACTCTCTCCACAGAATAGCTGCTTAGGCGGGGTTTGGCCGGCAACTTGCAAGGGTTTGTGTGGCTGTTCGGGGCCTCAGGTGCACCCCTGTCAGAGTCGGTGGTCTAGTTCTGTGCCTCTGGGTGGGAAGGCGCCTGTAGCCTTTTCATCCCACTTCAAGCTGCCTCTTGTCCACATCCCACCTGGCTTCTCTGAGCTCCTCCACCTGGACTGCGGAGGTCCTTTATTGTCCCTGGATGCATCCTTAGCATAGCAGGGAACAGGAGCACAGCCTCACGATTATTTACATCCTCGCACTTGCCACAATGACTGTTTGTGTTCTGTGCTGCATCGGCCTGCTTGCATGCTGGGCTTCCACTGGACTGACACCCCTGCCTCCCCGAACCTCCACCTGAGAGTGCAGAGCGGCCTTCTAGTATTCCTTTTTTACTTTAATTGCCAGAGGGCACATGTGTGCGCCAGAGAGCTATGGGGAGACAGAAAGAGAAAGAGGAAAGCACCCCTCAATGGGGCATGGTTGCACTGCAATTCCTTCTCCATTTTCCTATCCTGTCAAGATTTTGGGCACCCACACACATGTGCTTGGTGTACTTTGCAAGCCACAGGAGCTGGGACTCCAATAGTGCAGTGAGAAATGTGGGATCCAGCTTCCCAACCAACAGGCCACAGGGCTGGCCCATTCTGATGTTCTTGCTCTCCCTATGTCTGTCTACAATGGATGTTTCCTTTAACCAAAATCTATAGAGCCTTGTGCAAACTCTTGTGACCTGCCTCCCTTTGCATCCTAAGTATTTATGCTTCTGTCTCCCCAGCTAGAGAGCGAGTCCCCTTAGGGCAGGTGCTGTGTAACGTTTTCCTTGCTCTGCTCAGTGTCTGGCCTAGGGCTTAGCATAACGTAAGCACCAGATAAACGCATGTAGAATCAAATTGAATAATGCAAGTTAAAAAGAGGTAAGTGCTTTAAAAGGAGTGTTAGGGGGAGAAAAAAGTATTTATGATTTGGGGAGATGGAAAGGTTTCTTAAGGTGACATTGGAGGGTTTTGACTGATGGAAAGAGAACACGCAGGGTGGAGGGAACTTCATGAGCAAAGTCATAAAGATGAGAAAGCGCAGGGTGTTTGTTTCTGTTTGGGCAGGAATCATTCCCCAGGCTCTTTGCATACTCTTTTACAATACCTTAACCATGAGTGGTGTTGAGAATGAACTACATTGAGTGGAATAAAGTCTGTCACTTCCTGTGTCCCTAGCAAGGCAGGCCAGGAGCTGGGGGTGCCCAGTGGTTGTAGAAGACCTCAGGTGAGACAGAGAAGGCCCTTTCCTTGCAGAGATATGTCCAAGATGATAGTATTTCACACCCTGCCTCCTTGGTCTAGGTCCCAGCAGGAAATAAATGACAGACCTAGGCAAGGTACTGAGGAGACTGTAAGGGAGGAGCTATTTACAAGACGTGGCTATAAAGGAAATCAACAAGGGGTGGGAAGGCAAGTAGGGCTAGCTAACGCTCCTCCCTGGGCCTGCAGGACAAAGGAGGAGGAGATACCCGTGTGAGGGAGGGGGCTCCCCAGTCAGAGATCTGCTTCCCCTAGAGGCACTGCTGGACTGTGTATGTGGGCATGTCTGTACATATGCGTGTGTACACATGCTTATACATATGTGTGCATATAAGAGGGTGATCAGCCTTCCAACCTCTTTCCTCTTGCCCTCTGGTATTTCCCACCAATGCCTCCATTAGACAAATGCAACTGGAAGCCTCCAGGGGCACAGAACAGAGTGGAAGAGTGGAGAGCAGATCTGCAGATGCCGATTACCGGGCACACACCCATTGTCTCATTCGACTCACAACAGCCCCATGAGGATGATTTCAGCCATAACCACTTGTATATTGGGGCTGGATAGCAGAGATACAACGGGATGCCCTGTAAGCCTGATGAACATAAGGTTCCAGAGTCACGTGTGTGTGTGTAGGGGTGTGTGTGTGGGGGGCAGGAGTATGTGGTGAGGGCGTGGTGGTACACAGTAGGTTAGAGCCCTCCCAGGTCACCCTGAAATGGAATTCTAGATGGGACTGGGGGAGTCTGGGCATTATGGGTCAGCTGTTGACCCAGGGCTTGGACATGGGAGAACACGAGGGCTGTAGGTCCAAGGAAAGGAGACGGAGGAGTGGGACTGTGAGTTAGAGCAGGACTTCTCAAACTTTTGACCTCAGGAGTCCTTTATACTCTTTAGAATGATCAAAGACTCCTAAGAGGTTTTGTGTATATGGCTTGAATTAAAAAAAAAATTTCTTTGTTATTTTTATTTTTTTTAAGTTTGCTATAGGGCACATGTGCTCACCAGAGAGAGATAGAGAGAGAGGGAAATGAGAAAGCAAGCCATCAAGTCCCAGACCTGAATTGTAGTTGGCCATGGGTGAGTCCAGTCCCTCAACTATCATACCACTTACTGGCCTCTGTACTTTGAATTTCTAATATAATATTTCCTGTATTAGAAATTAAAAAAGAAACTTTAGAAATAGCTATTTCAAGGACCAGCAGTTAGTGAAATGGCTATGTCGCTGAACTTCAATGTAGCCTACTGTGATTCAAGTCCCGGACCTGGTGGCTGAAACTTAAGCCGGGCACTTGTGTGTGTGTGCCCAAGATCCCGAGGAGAATGGAGGAGAAGGGATTGCGTCATGGCCATCCCTCTGGGGGGTGATTTCTCGCTTTCTATCTCTCCGTCTCTCTCTCTGTCTTTCTGGCAAGCACAAGCACCCTATAGCAAAAACCTCTCCAAAAAAAAAAAAATAGCTATTTCGGGGGCCATCAGGTGACATAGTGATTAAAGCACTGAATTCTCATGTGGCCAACCATGGTTCAAGCCCTGGACCTGGTGGCTTGCTTTCTCACTTTCCCCGTGTCTCTGTGAGTGCACATACCCTACAGCAAATTAAATAATAATAACAATATTAGTGATAATATTAAATAAATAAAATTAAATAAATAATTCTTTTAAAAATACTTATTAATTAATTTAGAAGAAACAATAAGCATGTTACATGTCAACATAAATAACATTTTTTGAGAGATTTTTGCTATAGAGTGTGTGCACTTGCTAGAGAGACAGGGAGAGACAGAGAGAGACAGAGAGACAGAAAGTGAGAAATCATGCCCCCGGGGAATGATCATGCTGCAAATCCCTTCTCCATTCTCCTCTTGGAATTTTGGGCAGGCACGCACACACACATGCCCAGTATGAGTTTTAAGCCTCAGGGTCTAGGACTTGAACCAAGGTCGACTATGTGGGAGACCAGTTCAGGGCCACCTGCTGGTGGTTGTTCCTAACTTTTGACGATTCTGAGTAGTGATGCTATGAACACTGCAATCAAGTTTTTGTGTGGGCAGATATTCTCTCTCTCTTGGGTACATATACAGGAGAAGGACATGATCACCCTATGTTTAACCATTTGAGAAACTTTATCACTTCTATCTGTGCATTAATCCATCTGATCTTTGTACATTTTAGCATAAGTTGCAGAAAAACTTGCGCTTCAAAGCTTCAACCCTAAACATTTCAGCATATGTGTTAGATAACCTGGATAAGAAAGATAAGGGGCACTGGTAATAATTGAGCGTGTGCCACACACCAGGAATTATGTAAAATAACTTACATGCATTATCTCCTTAATCCTTATAATCCTAGAGTACTATTATTATCACTGTTTAACAGCTGACGAAACTGAGACCCACAGAAGTTAAGTAAATTGCTCCAGCATGAGTGGTGTTGAGAATGAACTACATTGAGTGGAATAAAGTCTGTCACTTCCTGTGTCCCTAGCAAGGCAGGCCAGGAGCTGGGGGTGCCCAGTGGTTGTAGAAGACCTCAGGTGAGACAGAGAAGGCCCTTTCCTTGCAGAGATATGTCCAAGATGATAGTATTTCACACCCTGCCTCCTTGGTCTAGGTCCCAGCAGGAAATAAATGACAGACCTAGGCAAGGTACTGAGGAGACTGTAAGGGAGGAGCTATTTACAAGACGTGGCTATAAAGGAAATCAACAAGGGGTGGGAAGGCAAGTAGGGCTAGCTAACGCTCCTCCCTGGGCCTGCAGGACAAAGGAGGAGGAGATACCCGTGTGAGGGAGGGGGCTCCCCAGTCAGAGATCTGCTTCCCCTAGAGGCACTGCTGGACTGTGTATGTGGGCATGTCTGTACATATGCGTGTGTACACATGCTTATACATATGTGTGCATATAAGAGGGTGATCAGCCTTCCAACCTCTTTCCTCTTGCCCTCTGGTATTTCCCACCAATGCCTCCATTAGACAAATGCAACTGGAAGCCTCCAGGGGCACAGAACAGAGTGGAAGAGTGGAGAGCAGATCTGCAGATGCCGATTACCGGGCACACACCCATTGTCTCATTCGACTCACAACAGCCCCATGAGGATGATTTCAGCCATAACCACTTGTATATTGGGGCTGGATAGCAGAGATACAACGGGATGCCCTGTAAGCCTGATGAACATAAGGTTCCAGAGTCACGTGTGTGTGTGTAGGGGTGTGTGTGTGGGGGGCAGGAGTATGTGGTGAGGGCGTGGTGGTACACAGTAGGTTAGAGCCCTCCCAGGTCACCCTGAAATGGAATTCTAGATGGGACTGGGGGAGTCTGGGCATTATGGGTCAGCTGTTGACCCAGGGCTTGGACATGGGAGAACACGAGGGCTGTAGGTCCAAGGAAAGGAGACGGAGGAGTGGGACTGTGAGTTAGAGCAGGACTTCTCAAACTTTTGACCTCAGGAGTCCTTTATACTCTTTAGAATGATCAAAGACTCCTAAGAGGTTTTGTGTATATGGCTTGAATTAAAAAAAAAATTTCTTTGTTATTTTTATTTTTTTTAAGTTTGCTATAGGGCACATGTGCTCACCAGAGAGAGATAGAGAGAGAGGGAAATGAGAAAGCAAGCCATCAAGTCCCAGACCTGAATTGTAGTTGGCCATGGGTGAGTCCAGTCCCTCAACTATCATACCACTTACTGGCCTCTGTACTTTGAATTTCTAATATAATATTTCCTGTATTAGAAATTAAAAAAGAAACTTTAGAAATAGCTATTTCAAGGACCAGCAGTTAGTGAAATGGCTATGTCGCTGAACTTCAATGTAGCCTACTGTGATTCAAGTCCCGGACCTGGTGGCTGAAACTTAAGCCGGGCACTTGTGTGTGTGTGCCCAAGATCCCGAGGAGAATGGAGGAGAAGGGATTGCGTCATGGCCATCCCTCTGGGGGGTGATTTCTCGCTTTCTATCTCTCCGTCTCTCTCTCTGTCTTTCTGGCAAGCACAAGCACCCTATAGCAAAAACCTCTCCAAAAAAAAAAAAATAGCTATTTCGGGGGCCATCAGGTGACATAGTGATTAAAGCACTGAATTCTCATGTGGCCAACCATGGTTCAAGCCCTGGACCTGGTGGCTTGCTTTCTCACTTTCCCCGTGTCTCTGTGAGTGCACATACCCTACAGCAAATTAAATAATAATAACAATATTAGTGATAATATTAAATAAATAAAATTAAATAAATAATTCTTTTAAAAATACTTATTAATTAATTTAGAAGAAACAATAAGCATGTTACATGTCAACATAAATAACATTTTTTGAGAGATTTTTGCTATAGAGTGTGTGCACTTGCTAGAGAGACAAAGAGAGAGAGAGAGAGCGAGCGAGCAACAGAAAACAAGAAATTACTCCCCAGGGAGGATGGCCATGCCCCAATCCCTTCTCCTCCATTCTCCTCTTGGAATCTTGGCCACACATGCACACACACCCAGTGTGAGTTTTAAGCTGCTGGATCTGGGACTCAGGTCTATGGCTGAGTACATGGGAGTCCAGTGATGTAACCATTCTATCATCTGCTGATCCCATAAATAACATTTTTATTAAAAATCTTAAAACAATCCTTTGAAAATATTTTTTCAAAACAAAGTAAAAATCAATGCAGCGAGTGGCATTAGTTTACATTATTGTAAATCTTTTTAATGTGGCTGGATTCCTTCATCTGCTTTTTAATTTTTTTCTCTCCTCTGCTTTTGCAATCAATCTGTTAGGGTATGTTGCTTTGGTTGAAATATGTGAAGAAAATCTGGCCTCCAGATACATAGTTGGAAAAAGTTGGAGTTTTTAATTTTTTTTTTCAGATAATTGTGGATATTCATCTTTGGTAGTTTACTTACATCCGATAAGTGTTGGTTTGTTAAAGATGATTTCCAATGTGGAGTTTGAAACCATATGAATGAAACTTCTTATACTCTATGGCATGTATTATATGAAATACGTGAAAATACAGGAGTGGTTTTTCCACTTCCGCTGATGCTTTTACCCACGCATGATCTGGTGGCAGCATGTACTGGACTTTCGGAAAATATTCTCTCATTGAGTTATTTAGATCTTCCAAACGTTGACACATGTTATTATACAAGATTAAGAAAGAGAGACTCAAAAATAAAATGTGTTACTTTTACCACTGATCTCATCAGAAAAATGTGTAAGTATGGGGGAGCTATCAAATTCATAGCAGAACACACAGTTTCCAAAATTCTGATTTTCACATGAAATCATTGACCACACCTCTGTCAGTTTTTTTTAAGTGACAGGCTCACTTGGTTTATTTTCGAGACAATGTCTGCCTAAAACACAAGTCTGAACAACCAGAGCTCGTTGGCTCTTCTTTCAGATAAAAATGGTGACCCGTGGAAGCACTGGCTTCTTCAGCTCAAAAGTCAGAGGATTGCAGGAGCGCTTCGTGCTTGAGCCTCGCCTGGTATTTCCGCGTGGCAGACATGCCTTGTGGGTGCTTTTCATTCAGTCATGCAGAATAGTAAAACGATGTGTACTCAGGGTGGAGAGTTAATAAAATGAATGATTTCTGCTTCCTAAAGAACTCTCACCAATTAAAAGCCCACTGTATTAGCATAGTGGTTAAGCTCTGTGTAGGGAGTCAGACCCCACATGGCTGATATGGTTCAAATTCTGGTCCTGGTGGCTTGAGAGACTCACCAAGTGCTTGTAGATGCATGTTCAGAGTCCTGATGTCATAGACAAATGGAGGAAATGGATTGTGGCATGACCATGCCCCACTAGGGGTTGCTCTCTCTCCCTTTCTCTCTCTTCCTCTCTCGGGAGCATACATATGCTCTGGTAATAAATAAATAATTAAAAAAGTAGAAACCCACTGTGAACATGGGGTAACGGCTGTTAGTAGATGTCCCGACCCGGGGGGACAGCCAAACGGGTTTCCTGAGTGAAGGAGTGAGAGCCGGGGCAAGCAGCGTAGTGTTACAGCACGGAGACGACTGTGTCGTCTGTTTATTGTGGGCAGCACGGTACAGCACAGAGACGACGCAGTGTCACAACTCTTAAGGGTCGCGTCGTCTACTGTGAGCAGCACGGAGACGACGCGGTATCACAGCTCTTCAGGGTCGTCCGTAGACGATGTAGTGTTACAGCTCTTCAGGGTCTCCCAGTTCGTCTGGAGACGATGCAGTGTCAGCTCTTCAGGATCTTCAGGGTCGTCTGGAGACTGCGCGGTGTTTCAGCTCTTCAGGCTCTTCAGTTGTCGTCTTCCTGGTCGTCGTCGTCTCGGTCGTCTGTGTCGTATTCTCGGTCGTCTGTGGGCCAGGCATCGTGGTTATATACACTCTGGTGGGTTGTAAACGGTGGGTCGTGATTGGTTGTTAACGGTGGGTTATGATTGGTTGCTTTTGGCACCTCATGAGGTGCCGGATATGCAAATTTGAGGGATTCTAGTGGCCAATCAGAGCAAGGTTTCGAAGGTCAGGTTTTTGGAAGGGAACCAATCATGGTAATTGTTTGCTCTCTGAGAAACCTTGGCAGACTTGCTGGTGTGCAGCTTCCCACAAGTAGAACTTAATATTCTTTTTTTTTTTTTTTCCTTTTTTTTTTGGAGAAGTTTTTGCTATAGGATACGTGCGCTCACCAGAAAGACAGAGGGAGACAGAGAGACAGAAAGCGAGAAATCACCCCCCAGGGGAGGTGGCTACAGCGCAATCCCTTCTCCTCCATTCTCCTCTCAGGATCTTGGGCGTGCACGCACACGTGCTTGGCGTGAGTTTAAGCCGCCGAGTCTGGGACTTGAACCGTGGTCAACGACATGGGAGTCCAGTGACATAACCATTATGCTAACTGCTGGTCTCAGAACTTGGTATTCTTACACGGTTCTTCTAGATGTCAACAGTTTTACCCACCTCTGCCTATCAACCTTTTACCCAGCACACTGAAAAGGGATAAACAAAAAAAGGCTTAATTTTGTAAAAATACTTGGACCTTGTGGGCCCTGAAAGTGTTGGAGTGAAACTCGGGGGTCTGAGGGCCCTACTGCATGGTGCTGAGCTGGAGCACCAGGACTTGCTGAGTGGGCGGAGCAGGGCCCCGCGGGTTGGAGAAGTTGCCTCCCGTGCCTCCCCACTCTTCTCAGGCAGGCCTTTGCCACCCACACAGACCCTGGCCTCTGAGAGTGGGCAGCTCTCTTAGGTGCGGGGAGGGTGGTGTGTACCAGAGGTCAGGGTGCCCCCCTTCTACAGCTCGTCCAGACTGCAGGCCTCCGCCTCAGTGGTGGTGTGGACTGACCATGAAGCAGAGGTGGTCTGGGGCAGCAGCTGCCAGAAGAGGAAGAGCCAGGACTGCTGGCTGGACTGTCCTTCTAGAAGACCCTCGGGGGAGGCCCTAGGTGTCTGGGGGTGCTCTGGGCTGCAACCTGCCTGACTGGTCCAGGACCTTCACCTACGGCCTGGCAGAGTCCTGTAGAGCCTTTGGGCCCCACAGTTGTGCCTTCCTTAGAACGTCACCTCCCCACTGAAGCTCATAGATCTCAAGAAGACTTGGGAATTAGGTTTGAGGGTCTGAATTTTGGTGTATTTTACCTAAAATTGTACATATATATAGTACTTGCTTATGAAGCAGAGTCTCAATGATGACTCATAGTCCCCACCTTCACCCTGATGTTTGGTCCTTCCTTCCTGCCTCCCACACAAAATTCCCGACAACCTCCTCTTCCACACCATGTCAATCCACTTCCCTCCTCTGCTTTAAACCTGGATCGGAATTCACCTCCTCCAGAAGTCTTTCTCCATTACTCCTCCCACCCTTGAGCACCAGTGTGCACTAGGTGCTGTGCTCAGGACCTCGCCCGTGTCATTCCTAGTTCCTGGAATAGGAGCCGCTTGTTCTCTCTCTCCTCCGGGTCTAACATGCGGTCTGTCAGTAAGTCCTGTCGATTCTGCCTCCAGGACGTCCATTCTTTCTCTCCACCTCCTGGTGCCCACCCTAACGCAAGCCGTTGTTAGCTCCAGCCTGTCCATGCCATCTCCCGCCTGTAACTGAGACGGAGCTGCTTCCCGGTCTCCTTCTCAGCCCCTCTCCCCAATCTCCACCGGACTGTGAGTCTGTTGTGCTCAGCACTCTCTTCCAGAGCCCAGCACGGTGCCTGGACTGTGGCATCTGTTCGCTATTACTTTTAAGTGAATGAGGGGAGGAGTGAACAAATGTGAGAGTGACGGCCACCACACAGTGATGTCCCTGAGGCTTGTTTCGCACTGTGTGTGTGATCCCGTGCCCTCACTGGGAAAGGAGCGGCACTGCGATTTCAGCCTTGTGCGTGGGTTGCCAAAGCCTGTGCATGCGTCCTCCCCAGACTGCCTCAGCGCAAGCTCATTTCATACTAGAGTCAGGTGTGCTATCCGGTTTCACTTAGGTATGTTTCGGTTTTAGAGATTTTTTGCTTTAGGGTGTGTGTGTGCTCATGGGAGAGACACAGAGACAGAGAGACAGAAAATAGGAAATCATCACCCCGGGGTGATTCCCTCTTAGGATTTTGGGCATGCACGCACACAAGCACCCAGTGTGAGTTTCGTCACTGGGTTCAGGATTCTAATCACGGTCGGCCACATGGGAGTCCAGCGCCTCAACCACTACGCCACCTGCTGGCCCTCACGTGCAGTTCTTCTTTTTAAAAAGAATTATTTAATTTTATTTATCATTATCATTATTATTTTTAATTTACTATAGAGTATATGTACTCAACAGAGAGAGACAGAGAGAGAGGAAAAGTGAGAAAGCAAGCCACCAGATCTGTGACTCAGACCACAGTCGGCCATGTGGCAGTCCAGTGCCTCAACCACCACACCACCTGCTGTGCCTGTGGGGACAGGGGGAGGACCCCTCCCCCACCCCATGTGCAGTTTTGATGACCCTAAATTGATTGTAAGTTCCTTGGTGGAGGGAGGGGATAATGACAAATGTTCTCAGAGGCCTCTGCACCCAGAATTGTCCTGAGGAGGCTCAGGTTCCTAAACAGGGTCTACTGGCGATAGTTATGGGGTTCTTTTAATGTAAAATTCTGCCGTGCTGGAACTCTGGTCCCCGTCGGTGAATTGGGGATGATGACGCACTCATCTCCCACTCAGTGAGGCCTCAGGGAAGCAGCAGGGCTATGCCTTGGCCTGCGTCCACACACGTAGCGGAGGCAGAGTCCACAAGGCTTGCTGGCCTAAGAAGTGGTGGTTCTTGTTCCCGACTGGGGAACTACAAGCCCAGATGAAAAGACCTTCCGATTTGTTTTCCTCCCCATGTGACCTGTGTGCCTCTGTTTGAAGGTATTAGTGACCTCGATGCTGTTATTTGCCGGTTTTTCTATAAATAAAGCTTTAAATCTCTTGTTTTCTTCCTCCTCCCACCCCCCAAGGTTTTTGCCATAGAGCACATGTACTTGCTGAAGAGAAACAGAGGGAGACAGTGAGAAATCAGACCCCTCTCCAGGGGGTACGGCCATGCCTCAGTCCCTTCTTCTGCCCAGCCACTGGCAACCACCGACTTTAGGATTATGACTATGAGAGACGCTGCATGGAAACAATCCGCAGCGCCACACCGTGATCATCCTTTTGTGACTGGCTTATTTCATTGTACCTCGCGTGAGGCCCTCAAAGTCCATCCACATTGCAGTATGTTGCGGTCAGACTTGTCTTCTATTAAGGCTGGATCGTAGTCCATCATGTATACCCTGTGTTGTTTATCTGCTCGTCCATCAGAGGACTCTTGGGTTGCTTCCACCTTCATGTTATTGCAAATAAGCAGCGTGAGTTTAAATCTCAGCTTTGTTAGCATTCTAACTTGGGTAAGAGGCCCAGCCTTCAGGAGCCTTAGAGTCCTTAGGTATTAATGTGGGGGGCAGCAGGTGGCATGGTGGCTAAGGTGCTGGACTCCCACATGGCTAACTGTAGTTCAAGTCCCGGACCTTGCAGCTTGCTTTCTTTTTCTCTCTTTCTCTCTGGTGAGCATACATGCCTTATAGCAAATTAAAAAAAAATTAATAATAAGTAAAATTAAACTAGTTCTTTTTTTAAAGGGAAAGAATTCTTAGGCAATGAATGAGATAAGGTATGTGTACGTGAAGGGGGGGCTGGTGAGCACGCCTGACAATTAGTGCATGCTTGATGCCTGCCCGGAAGCCACTAGATCACACAGGTGTCGCCACTGCTGTGTACGCTGGGCAAGGAGAGCCAGAGTTAGGGAACGAAGCGGAGGGACGAACGACGAGTGTGCACCATTGCTTTGTACTGTCCGCTCCTTTCTTCCACATGGAAGGCAGTCCTGCTAATATTTCCATAGCTCATGTTGGCTCCTCAGGGTCTCAAGGCCAAGGACTCAGACCTCAGAAGCAGCCCTTACTTGATAGATCAACTTGGAAATGGGGTGTGTGTGTGTGTGTGTTTGTGCACGCGCACATATGGCTGTCTAGGCCTCAGCACGGAGGGTGCGAGGTGGCCATGGGTGGTAGGCAGGGCTCAGAGGCAGCACGTGAATCTGTGTGAGTGGGGCTGGGAGCAGGGGCACAGGTAGCTGGGTAGTGCCCGCCTGTCCTGTATTTGCTGCCCCCTCCCCCAGCTCCCTTAAGGCTGTCCAGGTACACAGGTGATAGGGCTAGACGTGTGCGTGAAGTGAGCTGGGAGCTCCGGAGCAAAGTGAATCCGCCACACCATGGCAGAGTCTTTGTTCTGTGGATGACTCCCCTACCC
This sequence comes from Tupaia belangeri chinensis, assembly GCF_000334495.1. NCBI lineage: Eukaryota > Metazoa > Chordata > Mammalia > Scandentia > Tupaiidae > Tupaia > Tupaia belangeri. Next base: position 6,253,613 of record NW_006160147.1, read on the forward strand.
CCACCCTACGCACACCCTAAGAGTTATTTTCTGCGCCAGCCCAGCCTGCCCATTCCTGCAGCCCAACAGAAGGACTGTCCCCACTTGGCGTTTGCAAACCCTGGCCTGGTGACAATCCCAGTCGCCATCCCAGCGTCTCTCCCTCCCTTTGCTGTTGCCACTTTGCTTTGGCAGGTGTGAAATATTAATTGCCTCACTGGGGACTGGGCTCTTTCTGTCTGTCGTGTCTGACCAGAATATCATTCTCTCCTGCAAATAT
>NW_006160147.1:6255851-6258429 GCF_000334495.1 Tupaia belangeri chinensis
TGTCTGACCAGAATAGCATTCTCTCCTGCAAATATAATTACCGGGGGGAGGGGGGAGGGGGTCGCAAGGTAGGGAGGGGGAGTGCGTGTAGGAGGGGAGCCGAGAAGGGGCTGCGGCTTTTTTCTTAATCGCCTCTCGCCTGTCTGTTAATTAGGAGCCGTGCTTTGCTACATGCTGTGATATTTTGGTTAATTATGAAAGAGAAAAGGACAAATTTGTCACGTCTTTTGTTTTCGTTCCACCACGTCTGGTGGTGACAGCGGTGTGAAGGCTGATGGACTGCTCAGGCGGCAGCGCCAGATGCTCACACATTCCCCCTCCACGAGGGGCAGGGCCAGGAGGGGTCCGCCGGGCCAGGAGGCAGGCAGGGGGCCACCAGGCAAGCTGGCGGGCATGGGACTCTCTGGGCCCAGTTCACGGTTCAAACGCGGAGGTCCACATTCCTGAATGTAAATGTGAGGCGGATGCCAGGACGGAGCCCAGGGCATCTCTGGAAGGGGCAGGAGGGGAGACAGTCCTTCCTGCACTACTCTCCAGCCTGGTGGGTGTCCTTAAGCAATAGGCAACTGGTCAAGGCTGAACTTCCACAGTGATCAGAGTGGAAGGAAGGTGTGTGATCCTCCTAGGGTCCTGAGGAAGTGGGTGCAGGTTCACGTTGGGGAATGGGTTGAGTATGACAGTGAAGTCCTCTATGAGCCCATCATGAAGGGGCCACCTCGGGGGTGTGGGAGGTTGTGCTACTTCTGCCTGCTTCTGTCCACTGGCAAAGGCATGTTTCAGCGTTCAGGTTATACAGTACCTTCCCCGTTGATACACACATGCACACACACATACACACACACACATACACACACACACACACACAAGGTTAGGGGCCCTCATCTGTGGGCTCTGAGGCCAATCGAGCTTCTCCCACATGAAGGTTAATCTTATGCCAACTTGGCTAGGCTATGGTACCCTGTTCAGACAAACAACAGTCCATATGCTGTAAAGGAATTAAAAAAAAATTAGAATTATGTTTTATTTAACTTTATTATTATTATTTTTTAATTTGACCAGAAAAGGACAGAGAGACAGTGAGAGTGAGGGAATTGAGAAAGCGAGTCGCCAGGTCTGGAACTTGAATCGGGGTCGACCATGTGGGAGTCCAGCGCCCTTCACCACCACACCACCTGCGGACTCCTGTAAAGGAATTTTTAAAAATGTGAGTAACACTGACAATCCATAGACTTCGAATAAGGCAGACGACTCTCCACGGTGTGGGTGGGTCTCATTTAATCAGTTGAATGCCTGAAGAGAAAAGACAGAGATTTCTTGAAGGAGAAATTCTACCTCCAGACAGTGACACACTTCGCAGAGTTTTCCGCCTGCCAGCCTGGCCTACTGATTTCAGATGTGCCAGCCCACGATTACATGGGCCAGTTCCTTAAAATGAGTCAGTCAGGGGGCAGCGGGTGGTTGAGGCACTGGACTGTCACCTGGCCTACCATGGTTTGAATCCCAGACCTGATTACTTGAAAATCATACTGGGTGCATGTGTGTCCATGCCCAAAATCATACTGGGTGCATGTTTGTCCATGCCCAAAATCATACTGGGTGCATGTTTGTCCATGCCCAAAATCATACTGGGTGCATGTGTGTCCATGCCCCAAATCCCGAGAGGAGATTGGAGGAAAAGCGACTGTGTATGGCTCTTCCCCGTGAGGGTGATTTCTCACTTTCCCTTTCTCCACCTCTCTCTGGTAAGCACACACGCCCTATGGCAAAAACCTAACCCCCCCACACTTAGTCAATCAGTTCATCTGTCTGTCTGTCCATCCATCTCTAACACATACCCTGTTGCACCTGGTCTTGGCGGTGCCTGCTCTCCACCCGTCTCCTGCACTGACAATGAGTGCTGAAACTAAACGGAGTCCAGGGGGCTGTAGTAAACCCTGGCCTATGGAGCCTGCCTGTAACAGGCTTGAATATCTATTTGCTGCATATTGAATACATTCTTGTGGGAAACAAGGAAGACTTATATTCCTGAACCAATCGAATAACCATCTAAGGCAGCAGACAGTTTCTGACTTGTAAATGGGTTGAGTTCCAAAAGTGCATCGGAGTTAGTTGTTTGAAGCTTTTTTCCCATAACAACAGGGATATCAGTGCTGGCGAGACTCCCGGGCTGCCTGCCAAAAACCTATTTAACCCATGGTATAGATTAAGTACTACGCATTTGCCATGGAAAAATAGCAGAAAACAATACTCTAGCAAGGCTAGTAATTAAAAGCGAAATATGATAGTATTGAATAAAAATAGGTAAGATTTTTCATGTTGAATATTAGTGTCTGAGGAAACTGCTTACAAAAAAAAAAGAGCAATGAAGAGAGACTAATGGAAAATCAGTATGGAAGTCTTAGTGTGTTCGAGGGTTTTAGGAGTTGATAGGACTGATTTACTATTGGATCTTATTTCTGCTCAAAACTCACGGCTGTCCCTTCCCCTCCCTGACTGCTTGATAATGAGGCCTATTCTTATTGGCCTCAATCGAGGTTACTGGTTTGCTCAGATATGTAATGATAGGAGGGAGGGAAAG
>NW_006160147.1:6258447-6316789 GCF_000334495.1 Tupaia belangeri chinensis
GGAAAGAGTCCTGGGGTACTTAGGCGAGAAAGTGAGAGGGAGAAAACCAGCACAGAATTGGAAAAGGGGGTGTGTCTCTGTGAGAGTGAGACTCCCCACGGTACGAATTACTGAGTCAGGAGGGCTGAGAACAGAATCAGGATGGAACTGAGGATGCCAGGCTCTGGAGGGTGCCTCGGGAGTGTGGACCAGAGACGCTGAGTGGGATAGTTCTCTGGAGCAGTCGCCAGGAGGCACTGTTGTTCTGTAGCCCAGGGCTAGGGGTGTGCAGCCTTTGGGAGTTGGTGGTGGAAACAGGAAGGAGGGAGTATGGCAGACATTTCTAAACTGGAGGTTAATCCTGCAAAAAGGTCCTCTCTGGCAATAGAGAACCACGAATCCAGCCACACTCCAGGGATTGGAAGGTAAGCTCCCCCACCTGGAGGAAGGAGGAGAAACCATAGTAAAGAATTTGTGGAGCTATGTTAAAAGCACTCTGGGGGGGAACCAGCAGTTAGCGTAATGGCTATGTCGCTGGACTCCCACGTAGTTGACCACGGTTCGCGTCCCGGACCTGGTGGCTTAAAACTCATGCCAGGCGTGTGTGCGTGCGTGCCCAAGATTGTGCGTGCCCAAGATCCCGAGAGGAGAATGGAGGAGAAGGGATTGCGGCGTGACCACCCCCTCTGGGGGATGATTTCTCGCTTTCTGTCTCTATGTCTCTCTCTGTCTGTCTGGTGAGCGCACACGCAAGCACTCTGGGGACCAGCAGTTGGTGTAATGGCTATGTCACTGGACTCCCATGTAATCAACTATGGTTTGAGTCCCCGATCCAGCGGCTTAAACCCATGCTGGGCACGTATGCGTGCCCAAGATCCTGAGAGGAGAATGGAGGAGAAGGGATTGCAGTGTGACCATTCCCTCTGGGGGTGATTTCTCACTTTCTATCTCTTTCTGGCGAGTGCACACTAGGAAAAAAAAAAAAAAAAAAAAAAAGCAAAACACCACTCTGTAATTACTATCTGTTTGGAGGGAAGCTATCCACAGACCCCGTTTTGACGATTTCATTATGAGTAGGCTGACCTTGCTGTGACTACAGGACAGAGAACATAATTCAGAGGGAGGCAGACGCAGGGCGAGAGCTCTGGGAGTTCCCAGGACTGGAGATCTGGATGTGAGAGCCAGCAAGCGAAGCCTCTGGCTATGGCCAGTCACGCAGCATCTGTTGCCAGAGCTGAGACTGAAGACGAATGCTGAGAGCTGGCAAGGCCTGAACAGAAGCCCAGAGCCTGGTGGAAGCAGTGGGGGGCGCCGGGACTGAGGGGGAGAAAGTGCCTTTAGTGCCGGCTGTGAATTCTTGGCTGTCTTTTGCAGGGAGGGGTCCGGAACTTGGTCAGCTGTAGGAATTGGGCCCGTCTTCTCTTACAACCTTTCTGCTTGGCCCTGGGACGGAGGGTGGTGGCATACCTGTGGACTTCTCTGAGGGCCTGTCTTCTGAGCTGCACCAGGAACCTACTTCCGGCCTGCTCAGAAACTGTGGGCAACTCCTTTCTCAGGCTGCAGCCTGACACTGTCCGACTTGGTGGTCTACGGCTTAGTGGTCTGTTCCTGATCCTCTGTGCCACCTCCTCCCCGGGTTTGGAGAATCGCTCAGTTGCTGGGGTTCACCGTAACTCTGCTGGAATGTAAGTAGCAGCAGCGATAGACCGTGACAAGAAGCTGGTATCCCAGGCCAGGACGCTGGAGGTTCTGCCTCTCTTACTTGTCCCCTCCACATCTCAGCTTTGAACACTTGCCTGAATGAGGGAACTGTTTGTTTAGACACAGCTGGGTTTGGATCTGCTGCAGTGTGGCCCTCGGACTAGTTAGGAACCTCTTCCACTCGAACCACCTGTTGCTTTATGTAAGCAAGTGTTCTCCATGTACTGCCCGAGCATATGAGAAACGAACTGGGAGGTGTCTCTTTCAGCATCTGCAGCCTGTCTCTGATTTCCCTGATTCTGTTAGTCTAACCTGGCTCTATCTCACCTCTTCCAAACAAGTCTTGATTTTTAACCCACTTTTTAAAAGACTTATTTATTTGAATTTCATTCATTTATTATTATTTTTAGGGAATTATTTTATTTAACTTTATTCATTTGTTTGCTTATTTATTTATTTTAATTTGATGAGAGAGAGAGAAGAAAGTAAGAAAGCAAGCCACCAGGTCTGGGACTCTATCTGTGGTTGACCATGTGGGAGTCCTGTGTCCCCAACCACCATGCCACCCGCTGGCCCCTATTCATTTACTATTATTATTATTATTATTAAGTTTGACCAGAAAGAGAGAGAGGAGAATGAGACATTAAGCTACCAGGTCCACTACTCAAACCACGGTAGGCCATGTGGGAGACCAGGGCCTTAACCACCGTGCCACCTGCCCATCCCTGTCAACCCAATTTTAATTCAGCTAATTTATCTGAAGTTCTCTACTGTCCTGAAAGTATCACTGAGTAGTTTTAAAAGGGAATATCCAGAAACCCCATCCAGGAAGTCAGCTCTTTGAGGGTATATCCCGTCCCCCTAATCTCCGTTTCTGATAGACAGACTGAAGGATGAAATGGAAGGTTTTGCTTCAAAATCTTCTGTGGTTTCTAGTGACTTCTAACTCCTTCCATCCCCTGGAAGGATTGAGAGCTGGACCAAACTGCCAGGAATCTGGTTATTCTGTCCACGCTCCTGCTTATGTATGTGTGTATGGGAAGGAGGGTGTGTGGAGCAGCGGGGCCCCCCCCCAAAAAAAAAAAAAAAAAAAAAAAAAAAAAGCAAAACACCACTCTGTAATTACTATCTGTTTGGAGGGAAGCTATCCACAGACCCCGTTTTGACGATTTCATTATGAGTAGGCTGACCTTGCTGTGACTACAGGACAGAGAACATAATTCAGAGGGAGGCAGACGCAGGGCGAGAGCTCTGGGAGTTCCCAGGACTGGAGATCTGGATGTGAGAGCCAGCAAGCGAAGCCTCTGGCTATGGCCAGTCACGCAGCATCTGTTGCCAGAGCTGAGACTGAAGACGAATGCTGAGAGCTGGCAAGGCCTGAACAGAAGCCCAGAGCCTGGTGGAAGCAGTGGGGGGCGCCGGGACTGAGGGGGAGAAAGTGCCTTTAGTGCCGGCTGTGAATTCTTGGCTGTCTTTTGCAGGGAGGGGTCCGGAACTTGGTCAGCTGTAGGAATTGGGCCCGTCTTCTCTTACAACCTTTCTGCTTGGCCCTGGGACGGAGGGTGGTGGCATACCTGTGGACTTCTCTGAGGGCCTGTCTTCTGAGCTGCACCAGGAACCTACTTCCGGCCTGCTCAGAAACTGTGGGCAACTCCTTTCTCAGGCTGCAGCCTGACACTGTCCGACTTGGTGGTCTACGGCTTAGTGGTCTGTTCCTGATCCTCTGTGCCACCTCCTCCCCGGGTTTGGAGAATCGCTCAGTTGCTGGGGTTCACCGTAACTCTGCTGGAATGTAAGTAGCAGCAGCGATAGACCGTGACAAGAAGCTGGTATCCCAGGCCAGGACGCTGGAGGTTCTGCCTCTCTTACTTGTCCCCTCCACATTTCAGCTTTGAACACTTGCCTGAATGAGGGAACTGTTTGTTTAGACACAGCTGGGTTTGGATCTGCTGCAGTGTGGCCCTCGGACTAGTTAGGAACCTCTTCCACTCGAACCACCTGTTGCTTTATGTAAGCAAGTGTTCTCCATGTACTGCCCGAGCATATGAGAAACGAACTGGGAGGTGTCTCTTTCAGCATCTGCAGCCTGTCTCTGATTTCCCTGATTCTGTTAGTCTAACCTGGCTCTATCTCACCTCTTCCAAACAAGTCTTGATTTTTAACCCACTTTTTAAAAGACTTATTTATTTGAATTTCATTCATTTATTATTATTTTTAGGGAATTATTTTATTTAACTTTATTCATTTGTTTGCTTATTTATTTATTTTAATTTGATGAGAGAGAGAGAAGAAAGTAAGAAAGCAAGCCACCAGGTCTGGGACTCTATCTGTGGTTGACCATGTGGGAGTCCTGTGTCCCCAACCACCATGCCACCCGCTGGCCCCTATTCATTTACTATTATTATTATTATTATTAAGTTTGACCAGAAAGAGAGAGAGGAGAATGAGACATTAAGCTACCAGGTCCACTACTCAAACCACGGTAGGCCATGTGGGAGACCAGGGCCTTAACCACCGTGCCACCTGCCCATCCCTGTCAACCCAATTTTAATTCAGCTAATTTATCTGAAGTTCTCTACTGTCCTGAAAGTATCACTGAGTAGTTTTAAAAGGGAATATCCAGAAACCCCATCCAGGAAGTCAGCTCTTTGAGGGTATATCCCGTCCCCCTAATCTCCGTTTCTGATAGACAGACTGAAGGATGAAATGGAAGGTTTTGCTTCAAAATCTTCTGTGGTTTCTAGTGACTTCTAACTCCTTCCATCCCCTGGAAGGATTGAGAGCTGGACCAAACTGCCAGGAATCTGGTTATTCTGTCCACGCTCCTGCTTATGTATGTGTGTATGGGAAGGAGGGTGTGTGGAGCAGCGGCCCTTGTTCTAACCATACAGCCAGGCCTCTGGACCGCTGCTTCTCTAGGTCACCAAAGAAATGACCAGAAGGCAGAATCGACCTTTCTTAAACCGGTTGCAAGAAATCTCCCTTACCTGAGTGAGCACCCTGCTCCCAGCCCTTGCAGAGAAAGGGCTCCGTGCTGGAATAATGATCCTGCAGACAGACCTCCATCTGTCAATGAGGGCAACAGGAGCATTGTTTCCACCTAGGTCTCTCCTCCTTATTTATTTATTTATTTATTTTTTCTGCCTTCTTATTTGCATTCCGTAAGGAGGTGACACATTCTAGAACATAACCTCCCTTTTTCATTCCCAGAATCTAATTGTTATTTCTGTGTTTGCGAAAGATAAAGGATTAGTGAGAATGCTTTGCATTAAGGTGCCATTTGTAAATGCTTTATAATTATTTATGAAATTATCCTGCATTTTATAGCATGGGAGATAATAACTTAAATTGATGTATTAAACATGCACAATCATTATTTTAACAATATTAAATGCACCTCTGTAGAATAATCATTTCATAAATATGAAGAAAGCATTCAGAAGTGGCACCTTAATTTAAGACATTACAGGATTTGTGACACCCAAATCCACGACCCTTTTTCTTGAAGACAGATGGAGTTTCTTATCTGGCTGCAGTGTTCCTCTTTCTTGAAGTGAAAATGAATTCTTAAATTAAAAACTATATTATCGAGGTAATTTTGGCAATGTGATGAAGCAATGGGAGAGGAGATAAGAAGCAGAATTTCCAGGGACCAGAACAAATTGGACAAACCTTATCTTTGCTCGACTCCATCCTGCCCGTGCCCAGTCACCCAATCTCTGGGTACCCCGCAGGGCTCTAGGGAGGAGTTAAGAACTGGTGCTGGAGATGGTTGCATTATTCCCTCTAGTGCCAGGGCTTTGGGGCTGTTTGGTGCCAAGGAGCCCTCAAAATAGAAGATGCATTTTGCACAGCAGGTGGCTTTTGCAATGATGGGGAGAGTCTAGGGTAAATTTCAATTTTAACAAATAAGGATAGTAAGAAAGGGGAGAGAGAAAAAGATGAATCCTGGTGTGTCATTTGTGCAGAGCAGGTGAGCGGATCCAAGGCAGATAATCCAAATCTTCCTTGTGGTGCAGCTCTACCGTCTCTGATGATGGTGCCCTCTGCTGGTCACTGTCAGAATTTCAACAGCCCACTCAGTATAATTAGTGAGTGTATCTCCATCAGTAATGAAGCGCTTCTAAGCTGTAGGCCCTGTGTTAAGTGTGTTATGAGCATGATCCTATTTAGTTCTCACACAACCATTGGATGAGAAAAAACTGTCCTCAAAAAGTTTAAAAGTAGGTCTGACCTCCTAGCTACTAGACTGTCCTGAGTCAGCTGAGAGCTGACCTTGGGTAGCCAGGTTATCCACCCCCTGCAGGCCCAGGAACAAATGAAAATTTATTCTGCACTTAGAGACCATACTCTGGAGTCTAAATAATCCTATCTGGAAGTGCATCTTAGTCTCTAACTCAAATTCAACAACATCTTGAGCCCATGTCCTCTGGGGTAGGATGAGTCTCAGAGATTGGTATTATTATTGTAAGCACCTAGCAGTGACCCCTGTGGATTCATACCAATTCTTCTTTCTTTTCCCTTACACCTCATCCCCAAACACCATCGAGAAAGCCCGTTAACTGCTTTCAAAGCACATCCGAAATGCAGCTTCTTTTGACCATCTCCCCTGCTCCGCCTTGGTCTAAGGCACGAGCACTGCTTATTTGTACTGTCGTAATAGCCAAGTCCTCTTTCCGCTTCTGCTGTCTTCCTCTCTTTCTGCAGAGTCTGTTTTGAACATAACAATCACGTGAGTCTATTCGAACACAAATTGGATTGTATCCCTCTTTCCATTTTATCTCAGGTAAAATCTTCATAATCTTAGAGCCAGTAGGTGACATAGTGATTAAGGTAGTTGGATTCCCATGCAGGCAACAGTGGTTTGAGTCCCAGACCCGGTGGCTTGAAAATTGCTCTGGGTGCATGTGTGTGTGTGTGTGTGCCCCAAATCCTAAAAGAATGGAGGAGAAGGGATTGTGATGTAGCCATCTCCCTTGGGGGTGGGGTTATTTCTCACTTTCTCTCTGGTGAGTACACACTGTAACAAAGTACAAACAGAAAAAACAAAATTATAGTCCCCCTTCACTGCCAGTTTTCTTTCCCTGTTTTATTTATCTCCAGATAATTTGCCATGTTGTAGTACATTATGTAATGCACTTATTTATTGTGTCATTTGCCTCCCCACCAACTAAAATGAGAGCTCCCTGAGGGTAAAGTTCTCATTGGCTTCAAACCCTCCTTGTTTCCCAGTACCTGCAAAAGTGCCTGGTGCACTGGAGATTTTTTTAAAAACTTCTTTTTTTTAAAAAAAATTATTATTATCATATTTTAATTTGCTATAGGTTACATGTGCTCACGAGAGAGACAGAGAGAGAGAGAGAAGTGAGAAAGCAAGCTGCCATGTCTGGGACTCGAACTGTGTATCAGCCATGTGGGAGTGGGAGTCCAGCACCTTAACCACCACACTACCTGCCACTCCAAATTGAAAATTCTTGGTAGATCCTTGTCATCTGCGTGAATGATGGGCTGCTCCCTGTTCCCTGCTGGTGGCTGGTAGAGTGCCCAGCCTTCTTTATTTACCCAGTTCTGACCTGGTGTTAGCACCGAAAATTTGGCATCCTGGGAAATCTCTTTGTCTCTGGATAAATCCTTCAGCACTGACAAACTGGGGTGGTTGGTCACCTGAATGACAAGAACGAAGAACATGGGAACCAGCAGTTAGCGTAATGGCTATGTCGCTGGACTCCCACGTAGTCGACCGCGGTTCGCGTCCCGGACTTGGTGGCTTAAAACTCACGCCGGGCACATGTGCATGTGTGCCTAAGATCCCAAGAGGAGAATGGAGGAGAAGGGATTGCGGCGTGACCATCCCCCCTGGGGGGTGATTTCTCGCTTTCTGTCTCTATGTCTCTCTCTGTCTGTCTGGCCAGCGCATGCGCCCTATAGCGAAAATCTCTCTTAACAAAAAAGAAAATGAAGAACATCAAGAAGGCGCCAGGTGGTGGGACAGTGGTGGTGCAGCTGGACCCACTAGGAGAGTCCTGGTTTGTATCCTGGGACTTCCCTGAGCCCTCCAGGCACGTGCCCACAGCTGGGCTGGCTAAGACTGGGGGTGGATTGTGGAGTGAGCGCCTTGTTGGGGGTGCCTGTCTCTCTCATGGAATAGATGAGTACACTTTGAAGAAGAACATGGTGAAGAAGGAGATATGTACGCTGTGAAGAAGAACATGGTGAAGAAGGAAGGCCAGACAGAGGTGCAGCAGTGAGGTAATGGGACCCACATGAGGGTCCTTGGTTTGGTTTGTCCCAGGGCCTTGGTGAGCCGGCCAGGTGTGCATGTGTGTGCCTACCAGGCGTGCGTTTGTGTGCCTATGGGCGTGCATGTGTGTGCCTGCCAGTGTGCACGTGTGTGCCTACTGGGTGCACATGTGTGTGCCTGGAACGGGGCTGGCTGAGGCTGGGGCTGGACTGTGGCATGAGGACCTATGGGAATGTCTCTCTTTCTCTCATTCACAGAAGAAATAAATGAATGTTGAAAAAGAAGAAGGGACAGCTGTCCTCAGGGGCTAGTTAGGCCTTTCCCCAGCCTGGGAGTCTGGAGGGGGCACCCGTCTTCACTTCCATCCCCCTTGGACGGGGAGGTGAACAGGGGAGAATGAATCCATCTCAGAAAAAAGCCTTTTGAGTTATTGAAATTGCAGCTTATTATGAAGAAGAAAGTGAGTTTCTATTTCCCTGTAAGTGGCACAGGAGTAGAAAAATGACAGTGTAACGACGTTCCAGTGGAACAATTATTTTTCTCGGATGAAGCAACATAAAGTATCACTTTGATTACACTCTGCCTTCTTACCCCGGCCCCTCTGGCCTAGTTGAGTGGCCAATAAATCTTCTTCGAGCCGCTCTGACCTGCAGCTGTGGTCTCTGCAGGGACTCGATGGCTGGCTGGTACTCATCTGCCCAGCTGACCGCTGCTTCCTCTAGCTGTGGTTTAGGACGATTAATCCAGGCCAGTGCTGAGTGCAGAAGGGAAAGGAGACTGAGGCAGAGAGACAGAAGGCCGCTCAAAGGCTCGCGCATAACCTTAAGCCAGGGGTGAAAGTCTGTAACAGAGTTGGATGGGAGCTATGGCGGGGACATGGGGAGAGGGCAGGGAGAGGAGATTGTCTTTTTCTTTAAAAAAAAATTATTTTTTTTTTTTTTGCTATATGTTGCATGTGCTTGCTGGAGGAGAGAGACAGACAGAGAGAGAGCACCCCCCCCCCGCCACACACACACAGGTGGATGACCACACTGCAGTCCTCTCTTCTCCATTCTCTTCTTGGGATTTAGGACATGTATACACACATGTACCCAGTGTTTTCTTAAGTTATTGGGTCCAAGACTTGAATCACACAGTCGGCCTTGAGAAATGCAGCTGCCCCAACCACCACATTACCAGATGTGCTACAAGGCTGGCCCCTGTCACTTTAGTTTTGTTTTTTGGAGAGGTTTTTTTCCACAGGGCACGTGCACTCACCAGAAAAACAGAGAGAGACAGAGATAGAAAGTGAGAAATCACCCCCCCAGGGGGATGCCCACACCGCAATCCCTTCTCCTCCATTCTCCTCTTGGGATCTTGGGCACTCATGCACACGCTCCTGGAGGGAGTTTAAGCCACAAGATCTGGGACTCAAACCGTGGTCAACTACATGGGAGTCCAGAGAGACAGCCGTTATGCCGGTGCCTATCACTTTGTTTTTAAGCTTTAGAATCAAAATCATCCGGAACGCTGAGTAAGAACACGGATTACTGGGCCCAGCTCCATGTCTGTGATTCCAGAGGCCTAGGGCAAGGTCTGATGCTCTGCATTTCTATTGCAGGCCCAGGTGATGTGGATACCGGATGCCGCTGGTGCAGGAAGCACTGCTTGAAGCGAACTCTGGGTGCTTTCCTGAAAAGCTGCTCTTCTGGCCAAGGTAAGACCATCACTCTGGAGTTGGAATAGTTCCCAAGGGCTCCCCATTTCCTGTACCTGGACTTGACAGCTCCTTGCTCCAGAGGCCATGCTGCCTTGGGTTATTGCTTACCCCCACCCCCCGCCCCATCACCTGGCATTGGCGGGAGGTGATAGCCTCTCCCTGGCCAGAGCGCTGCCAAAGCATTTGCTGCCTCTGTTCAAACTGGAGGGAGCAAAAAGGGTCACATAATTGAGTGTCATGTGCTGGTTCTCTTCCTGCCCAGGCCTCTTGGCACCTTTCTCTCTGGACCTCAGCGGGACCCTAGGCAGGGGGGGTCAGGCCTACCATGTCAGTCTATGCTCTCCCTGTGGAGGGGGGATGGGCATGGCATGGCTTCCACTCTGCTTTTACTTTTTCCAGGTTCCGGTCCTCCTTTGCACCCAGATCTCTTATGTCACTGGGTCTTTGCTTGAGTCTCTGCTCCTGGGCAGCGAAGGAGCTATGGGGCCCCATACATTCCCAGAGTTCACTGATAACCTCCTCCTGCTTCCCAAATTTCTGCCTATTACCTGCTAGGAGGTGATTTCCAGCCACAGTGTTGCCCACTAGTCACCTCCCCCTAGGTGTATCCTGAGGGTTATGGCCACCAACCCCTGCCATCCCCTCTACATACCTGTTCCCACTGGCTGGACAGTCCTCAGCTCCACTGTCAGCACTGTCTTCATGGGCTGGCCACCCTGTGGGCAGTTCTGGCCCCAAGTCCTCCCATCCCTTAGCCTGCCATCCTCCTAGGTACTTCCTCCAGACTTGACCATGTCTTGGGCTATGACGGGTCCTTAGTCATTGCTAGGGTGGGGTTGGCACTTAGAGATGCAGCACTACTGAGCTCCACATTGAAGGACAGGCTGAGCTGCCATTTCCTTAGGATAAAGGACAGGTGGTGGGTTTTCATTGCATTGGTATCAATTATAGGGGTCTTCCAGCAGTTGCTGGCTGGGAATGAAGAGAATGAGGAAGCCTGTGGTTTTTGTCCTAATTTGTTTGGTTTGAGGCTAGACCCCAAGCTTGGGAACCATAGTAATTAGCCCAGCTGCAGAATTGGGCAAATGTAGCACATGGCTGTCCTTGTTCCAAGGGGCTGGGTTGGGACTAGAGCCACTGGCTGTAACAAGGGCTTTTTTTAGCTTGGGGTGGATGGGTGGGGAGTGTGATTGCAGTGGTGATGTGGAAGGGGCCAGGGGCTTTGATTTTCCAGCCTTTGTCTTGCCATTTTCTCTGCCGCCCTTTTTGGCTCAAGGAGTGGCTGTTGTTGATTTGGGAGTGAGGGTTAGGGAGGGAGCCTTGGGATTAGGAGGGCAGAGGAATGGGGACAGCACAGCCTCTTGGGGGCTGGAGGCTCATTTGATGGAGAGGTTGAGTTTGGTGCTCGCTGAGCAGGAAAAAGCTGAGAGAAGGGAGCATTACAGCCACATGCAAATGGAAGTTGTGCATAGGCCTTGAGCTCTGGGGAAAGAGCATCTGCAATTTGTTAAGCCAACCAGAAAATTAAAAAGATGGCTCAACATGCATGCTGAAGCTGGGTGGGAGTGGGTAGGCAAGAATCAGAGAAGTCAGGGACTCTGTGCTGAGAGGGGCTTGGTGTGCTCCCGGCAGAGGTGGGAATGGGACCTCTTCCCATGGTGGGGCTCATCCTCTTCATCTGGAATTGCATTTGCAAAGACCGAGTTGTGGGAGACATATGCACTGAAATATCTCCCAGGGCTCTTGTGGGGGCTCCTAGGCCTTTGGGGAGCCTTCCCCATCCTGCCTTTTCTCTCTGCTTTCCAAGCCCTCCCTGAGACACCCACCCTCCACTTACCGGTGTGAAAAGTTAGTGCCTTCATTCTTGACTTCCATGCCCTACAGTGGCCAGAATCTATGACCTTTGCCTGACTCAGGTTCTTTGCTTTTGATTGTAGAAGGACATAAGGGCAGGAGGAAGCTAGGGACAGACATCAGGAAGAAACTCTTACTCATCACAGGAGGTGAGGGCTGGGGAAAATGACTGAAGGCTGCCTTGATTGTCACTTTCCGAACTGGGACTGGGAAGTGGAGGGGCTGAATTGATGGCTGACCTTTCTGGAAGCAGGGGAGGAACCCAATGACTGGAGACATTTTGGGCTCTCTGAGAGGCAGCTTCTTTCATGGTCCCTAGGATCCCTGCCTCTTGGTATTCACTCGCTTGTGTCATCTCTTCCACTTTGGTGTGGGCTAGACCTATTGATCTGCTTCTAATTTGCCCCTACATTGGAGAGTGCAGTGGGCATGGGAATTGCGGCAGGGATGGAACATTAGGCTCTTGGGCTGTGACCCAAAGCCATGGCTCAGGTTTGATGGGAGGAAGGCTTGAAGTGGCATTTCTCTCATCTGGGTCCTCTGTAGAGGGATTACAAGCCAGAAGGCCCCAGACCCTACTGTACTGGAGGAATGGCCTCAATATCTTCATTCTAGTGACCTGCCACCTCCTTGTGAGCCTTATTGCACTGGTTCCATTTCTGTAACCCACCTCCTTACTGAAAATAATAGCAATGTCTATTTTGGTTGTCTCCTCTGAACCTAGAACCTAGAACACCAAAATCAATGAAGTTGGTTCAATAAACTGAACCAGGAGACATTTCTACACCCACTGCCTGGATGACCAATCTATCTAGGAGGTATTGCTTCTGGGCTCTGGGCTGAGCATGGTGACCGCTATGGGCTCTCCCACCCAGTTTCTTTTTCTTCTCCTATCCCCTCGCTTCTTCATATTCTACTAACGTTCCTCTTTCTTTTCTCACCTTGTCTGTTTTTCTCTCTATAGACTTGGCCTGAACCTGGTTGTTCTTTACTAGACATTACATATGTATAGCATTCATTATTTATTTATAGCACTTATTTATTATACCCAGGCATTCTCAGCCCTTTTGGGTTGTCTCAAAAGGCCCAATCCCAGGATGAAAATATATGGCTTGGATCCCAGTGTGCGTTCCTTTCATGGGCCTTCCCGGGATTCCTCCTTCCCAGCCCTCTCTCCAAAGCATTTTGAAAGGATTGAGTCAGATCTCCCCATAGGACAGGCTGAGAAGGCCCAGAATAAGACTTGACTTGGGAACCAGCAGTTAGTGTAATGGCTATGTTGCTGGATTCCCACGTAGTTGACTGTGGTTCGTGTCCCGGACACGGTGGCTTAAATCTCACGCCGGGCACGTGTGCATGCATGCCCAAGATCCCAAGAGGAGAATGGAGAAGGGATTGCGGCGTGACCATCCCCCCTGGAGGTGATTTCTCGCTTTCTGTCTCTATGTTTCTCTCTGTCTGTCTGGCGCACGCGCCCTATGGTGAAAATCTCTCCAAAAAAAAAAAAAAAAAAAAAAGTTTGCGGGGCTAGCGGGGGGCGGAAAAAAAAAAAAAAAAAGTTTGCAGGGCTAGCAGGTGGCATGGTGGTTAAGGTGTTAGACTCTCACATGGCTGACTTCAGTTTGAGTCCTGGACCTGGAGTCTTGCTTTCTCACATTCTCTCTCTCTTTCTCTCTCTGGTCAAATTAAATATTAACAAATAAAATAAAATAAAATAAAATAAATAATTCTTTAAAACAAACAAACAAAAAGTCTGGGGCCAGCCGGTGGTGTGGTAGTTAAGGTGGCTGGATCTGACATAGCTGTCTGTGCAGTTCGAGTCTCCGACTTGGTGGCTTGAGAAACATGCTGGATATGTGTGTGCCTGAAATCCCCAAAGGAGGGAGAAATAAAGAAGAGATTATGGAGTGACCATCCTACATGGGGGGTGCTATCTCACCTTCTCTGTCTCTGTATTTCTCCAGTGAGCACGTGTACTCTCAGGCAAATTAAAAACAACAACAACAACAACAACAACAACAACCAACCAATGAGTATGGCTTCCTCCTTGGGTACTCTCTCTCTCTTTTTCTAGTCACCAGCTACCATGTTTGAGGGCCCTTGGGCAGTCTATGGGGGGAGCCATGCGATGAGAAATTGAGTCATCCTAGCAATCGTGTGAGGGAACTTAGAAGAGCATCCTTCCTCCCACATTACCCTCATGTGAGTATTTGAAGTTGGCTTCAACTGACTTTAACCTGAAGTGAAGGTGTGCCAGAGACATCCATCTGAGACATGCTCTAACTCCTGACCCACAAAAACTGTGAGGTAGTAAATGTTTCTTGTTTCGGTGCGCCAGAGCTTCGAGTAATTTGTTATTCAACAGTTAATAACTAGCACAACCAGATACTACTAGTTCTTGCTCTCTGAAATGAGCTATCTTCTACTCTCTGCTGCCCCTACTTACTATCCTCTAGCTTCCTGACTTCCCCTCCATCCCCTAACCTCTTGTTCTGGCCATGTATCCCTAGCTTTCCCTCTATCTGCTTTGATTAATGCTTAGGTGTTGGCTTTGTCATGTGGCTTTGACCCTGATACCTCTCTAGAAGGAATGTTGGGGATCTGCCTTCTGACTTTACACTTCAAAACCTGTCCTAAGAAGCTACTTCCTGGACTCTACCCAGGCCAGGTCTGACCCAGAAGCTGAATTGAAAAATAAGTTGACTTACTAGAGCAGGAAAGCTCAACCAGACACTCTGGCAAGATGTTTAAGGAAAGCTGAAATAACCTTCTTATCATGAGAAATTCATAGCATTGTAGCCCTTCACCCATTCTCTTCGTGGTCCTATCAATCAGGTCTTTCCTGCATTTGTTAGCTGATGGATGGCAAATGGTCAGCCCATTACTTTGTAAAAACAAGATGCTGATTTCAGATATTTTTCTTTTCCTCCCTCTTCCTCTCACCCTTGACTCATTCTTTCTTTAAAGCTCTCATTCTTGAAGTCCAGTCAGGATTCCATTTGTTATTATCATTATTTCTAAAATGTAGACGTAAAAATGATCCGGTCTGGGTTCCATTAGGGGGGGTCTGGTGACCTAGGGTAAATATTTTTTGTAATTGGGAGAGTAGTTGGCTGCTTTTTTTTCCTTTTTTCAGTAACCCTTGTCTCATAATAGCTCAGGCCCTGGAATAAATTGGAGGTCAACCCAAGGCTGGATATAGAGCCAGAATTCAGTTCATGTTCACAGATATTGGTGACTCAAATGAAATTCAATGTTTCTGTGTGGATTGGGGGGCATCTAATCTACAATGGAAATTAGACGTGACATTCCTCATCTATCGTCACTAAGGAAATATCGTACTAATAGAAGAAAATGATGACAAAGGGCAAGTGTCTTCTGAGAAGGAGTGGAGCGTCATGTGGCTGACATGGTCGTCAAGGCTCACCGAGGACCTGTGTGGCCACCTCATCCACTCTCCCTAGATGGTTTTGTGTCTGATCATGCTTCAGTCATCACCTATGATCTGCTCATTTCCAATCATTATCTTCAGGCCGTGATCTCTTTGGAGCTCTTTGCCGTTAACCGGTCACCTGACCTGGAATGTCCCTCAGGAGCCGAAAGCTCTTGATATCCCAAATCAAACTTATTATCTTTTGCCCAAAGCTGTTCCTCTTCCTCTCTTTTCCATCTTCTGGAATCCCTCCACTTTGCTCATGCCAGGAAATGGATTAGTGGCACAGTGGTAAAGGGTGACATTTTTGAGGCTTAGCCACATGGGAAGTTTCTGGATTCATGTCTGGAGACCTTGCTAAATACACAAGATGTGCACAGGCTCATGATCCATGGACGGTGAGGCCTAGGGTGGATCGTGGCTTCAGGACGCTGTTGAGGGTGCTGTCTCTCTCACTCATTCATGGAAGAAATATGTAAATTTGAAAAAAAAAAAGAAAAAGGAAGTGGGGTCAGACATGGCTCCTACTCCTCTCTCACATTTCACAGAACTCAGCTGTTTCTATCTCTGACATGTCTGGAACAGGGCCACCTCTTTCTGTCCCCTTGTCACTTCATGTCTCCTAACTGGCCCTTTTTTTATTTCATTACTCCTAACCAGCCCTTGGATTCCAGGGTGGCCCGTGGCCAGTTCATCCTCCACACTCCTGCCAGAGGGATGAGCACCAACAGCACTTCCGTTGCCATCACTCTCTGCTGAAAACCACTTAAAGACTCTTCCTCGCCCTTGGGGTAAATTGCCCGAGCTGGGAGTGTTCCTGATGAGGTCCTACATGATCTGACATAATCCTGGTATCGCACTCACCAGCCTTCACATTTTCATCACATTCTTTGAGTTTTATATTTCAGGCATAGTGGGCTGCTCACTGCGACACATACGTGCATTCACACACATGATTTCCATGCCCAGAACTCTCTTCCTCTCAACTTACCACTTGGCCTGGGTTTCTTCTTATCTTTCCAAACTCATCCTAGATCTGACCCCCTGAGAAATCATCCTCATCCCACAAGTCTGCGTTAGGTGTTCCATGGTGTGCTCCTGTAGCACCTTCTACTTGTTCTGCCATTATAAATAATAGCTTATCTCCTTGAGAACCAGGATGGGCATTGGCCCCAGCTGCTAGGAGAGCTGTCCCACAGGAGGGGCTTGGTAAGTAAGTGACCGGCCAGCAAAAGAACATAAGCAATCTACGGAGGGAACATTTTCCACTTTTCTGCCAATGTGTGGTAAAAACCTCCACTTAACCAACGCGTCCAAGAAGGAAAGCCAGCTGGTGTCATAGAATGAGTGCTAGACTCAGGGTCCTGAGGCTGAAAGTTTGAATCCCAGCTCTGCCTCTTATTAGGAGATGTTACTGGACATGGAAGCCTCAGTGTGCTCACCTGGGAAGCAGGAATCATAACACACGCCAGCCTGGGTTGGTGTGAGGAGTGTGTGACAGCGTCTACCTCGGAGAGTGCTGGGTGAGGTGGAATTGTCCCCTCGGCTCCCACACAGGCCTGTACCCTGGGCAATGAACTTGTGCTTTCAAGAGCTGAGCTGACAGAGCAGACTTGATAAGGGCCCTGGTTGTCGGATATGATAATAATAGTCTCATTTATTAATATAAAGGCCCGCTAATAGAGGCGGCACTTTTAATTAGCCAACACAGCCATGATATTAATTTTTATCCAGAGTTATTTAAGTCCAGGAGCCTTCCTCCCCTCTTCTGTTAGCACTTAGCTGGAGGGCGATTGAGAACATTTGTAATTGGATTTCTGTGCGGGACTTAATTATAGGGAGACAATAAAGCCCCTGAAATGCGGCAGGTTCTACCCTGCTAACTATTATTTTCCAGAGACACGCTCAGGCCAATAAATGCACAGATTTATCTAAATTATAATTTTTAAACTTAACAAAGCTTCACTTCCCCCTCCGCCCAGGTCTGAGAAGAATCTGCCGGGAGTACAGATATGCAGGGAGGAGGGCACAGAGGCGGAATACTTTATTCCTGTAATCAAGTCTTTCGCTCCATGGACCACTGAGCGGCTTCCCTAGACCCCTTGGGATCTCAGAAGTGTATTTTCTTCCCTTGGCCAAATGGCTTATTAATAGAATTGGCTTATTTATATCTCACCCAGAAAAATCCCAAAGTGATACAGCAACAGGGAGATATCGAGCCAATTAGTTGTTGGGCTTGTTGTCGTGGGGGGAAATCTAGTTATTAATTTACTGCCCTTCACCGGTGGCGGAATCGATTCGCAGGAAACCAGAAGGAAAAGAAAAAAAGAAAAAGCCTTGTGTTTCAGACCCCCTGAAAAAACTCAAAGAGACAGGCTAACCATTTTACACCTACAGCCAAGCTGCCTAACCTTAGGTGAGCAGAGACCTTAAGGCCTTCTGCGTGGTCAGCTGGGTGTCCAGCGGGCACTGCTACTTGTAGAGCATCTACGGTTTATATAGTCTTGTGTTCGGTTCCCACAACCACCTTGCGAAGAAGCAGCTTGTGTGTTCATTCATTCACTCAATACACAGGGTCTTCAAAAAGTTTATGGAAAAGACATATTATGACAAAACTATGCATTGGTTTCAATTTTTTTTGGCATAAACCAATACTTTACATTTCCTATGAGTTTTTTTTTTCTTTAGTTATAAGGTATGTGCACACACATGAGGGTGAGAGAAAAAGAGAGGGACAGACAGATGGAGAGAAACGAGCACCCTCCATGGGATCTGGTCACATCAGGACACCTCTCCTCCAGCCCTCCAGCCTGTGGGATCTTGGATACTCCTGCTCATGCCTGGTGTATATCAGGTTGACTGGGCCAGATACTGCGGTCACTATCTGGGGTCAGTTTCTCTTGAGCAGAGCGTTATTGCTATGCCATGGCTCTGGTGTAATTTCTATGAAAAATTTGAAGGCCTTTAACAGTTGTTGACTCCCCTGTTGTAAGTGAGGCTTTGGAGGCAGTGGTGGAAAGGTGGGACCTGCCCCCTGGAGCATACTTTCCAGCTTAATGGAAAGATTGCTCAAGGTTATTGCCAGCACTCATACTTGGCAGGACTAAGAAATGAACCCAGGTAAGTTCTGCCAATGCCAAACTTCTCTTGGGTGCTAGGTTTTGTGGGTGTTGTGGCCTCCTACAAAACCCAGGCCATGAGAGGCCTTCCACACTCCTGACTGGGCAACCTCAGAGAAGGAAAAACAGTCACCAATGACTACAGTCTAGTTTAGGAACCAGGAAAGGAGGGTCCACTGAGATGAGCAATTGTGGAGGATGGGGAGTTCAGGGATTTTTCTTTTAGAAGTTATAATTGTCGGGACCAGCAGGTGGCATAGTGATTAAGGTGTTGAATTCCCACATGGTTGACCATGTTTGAGTCCCACACCCTGTGACTTGAAACTTATACTGAGTGCATGTGTCTGCATGCCCAAAATCCCTAGAGGAGAATGCAGAAGGGATTGTGGCATGGCCTTACCTCCCTGGGGGTAATTTCTTGCTTTCTGTCTCTCTGTCTCTCAGTGAGCACATGCATTCTATAGCAAAAATCTCTCTCAAAAAGACAAAAACACAAACAAAAAACAAAAAAGAAAACAAAAATGAGAACAAAAAGGAAGTTATAATGGGAGTTGGCAGATAGTTTGGTGGTTAAGAGCACTGGACTCCCACATGGCAGACCACAGTCCAAGTCCTGGCTTGATTTCTTACTTTCTCTCTCTCTCTCTCTCGCTCTCTCTCTCTCTGTCCCCTTCTGGTCAAATAAAAGTAAATAAATAAGGAAATAAAGTTAATTAAAATAATTCTTTAATAAAGATAAAAGAAGAAGTTATAATGGTCTTTAACTTGTAGAAATTTGGGGATGTAGAAGGGAAATAGAATAAGTAAAACAAATCAAATCAAATTCTCCTACAATCTCACTACCCTATTTAGATCACACTGTAACCCTGTCAACAGTTTTCCAACTCATTAAAATTTACTTATGGATACAATTTTAAGTGAGAATATAATATTCCATCTTTTAGATATACTATAATTTATTAAACTTTTCCATATTGGCAGATATTCCATTTGTTTCTACTTTTATAAATAAAAGAGAGGAACCAGCAGTTAGCGTAATGGCTATGTCGCTGGACTCCCACGTAGTCGACCGCGGGTGAAGTCCCGGACCTGGTGGCTTAAACTCAGGCTGGGCGCGTGTGCGTGCGTGCCCAGGATCCAGAGAGGAGAATGGAGGAGAAGGGATTGCAGCGTGGCCATCCTCGCTGGGGGGGGTGATTTCTCGCTTTCTATCTCTCTGTCTCTGTCTGTCTGGTGAGCGCACGCGCCCTATAACAGAAAAAAACCTCTCCAAAAAAAAAAAGAAATAAAAGAGATAAAGAGATGCACATATATGTTTGTCCTTATTTTTTCTTACTCAGAAACAGAAGTGGGAGGTTGGCTAGAAGCTCGGTGGTAAAATGCGACAATGCAAGGCTGACCTCTGTGGGAAGGTTTTGGATTCATGCCAATCATGTGCATGCACCTAATCTGAGGCTGGGGGTGGCTTGCAATGTCAAAACCCTGTTGGGTGTCAAAAGTCTGCCAAGACCTCTGGTTCTCTGACTCTCTCACTCATGGAAGAAAGAAGTAAATAAACTTTAAACAATTGAAATGAAAGTGATGCAACATAGAGAAAGAGTATTTTAAAACTCTTGAGACTTATTGCCATACTGCATTCTGGAAATATTGTGCAAATTTCTATTGTGAGGAGGCCCATCATCATATGGTAACTTCCTTTGCCAATGGTCTACACTGGTTTTGACAAGTCTTTGCTGAGTTGATAGGCAACATTGTATTTCATTATTGTGTTTTCTTCACATATATTGATTGCTAGCGAGCTTCAACATTTCTTTGTATGTTTAAACCATCGTTTGTATTTCTCCTGCAAATAGCCTATTCTTGTTCTTTGCACATTTTTCTTTTGGGTTTAGTGGGTTTTTTAATGTGTTTAAATGCTATTTTATATTTTATAAACATTAACTTTTTGATGGTTTTGTTGCAGACATTTTTCTCAGTTGATTTGGCTGTTTAGTTTTACTTTCTATGATGACTTTTATAGAGGTGGTTTGAATTTTTATGCCATCAAATATATCTACTTTTTCCTTGTGATTTCTTCAGTTGCTTTTGTGCTTAGAAATTTCATCTTCCTACTGAGATAGAAATACTAATTTATATTTTATTTTAAATATTTTACAGTTTCTTTTTTTTTTTCTACCTTTAACACGTTCATTCTCCTGAAATTTATTTTGGTCTATATTAGATGGTGAGGATTTAAGATGACTTTCCTCCCCCAAATAGTTCATCATTTATCATAGCTTCATTTATTAAAGAATGTTTTCTTTTCTCTTTGGTTTGAATATCATTGTAAATTTTTTAAAACACATCCTAGATTATTCTGACCTGTCTTACTCTGTTCATTGGTCCTTCTATTATAATCACATTGTTTTTATTAATTTATCTTTATATGTTTACATTTAAAAAAACGACACATTTGTATGTGAAATGTAGCATTTTGATATCTAGTAGAACAAATCTCCCACAATTACTCTATTTTTAAGGAAAAAAATGGCTATTCCTGCTCATGTATTTTCCAGATGAATTTTAGAATCATGATGTCTAGCTTCAGAAAAAAAAAATCCCATTTGGGATTTCATAAGGGATTGGATTCAACATACATCTTAATTCATGAAGCATTTGCATTTTTATGTGATTTAGCCTTACCATTCAGGAAAATTATATGTTACGTATCTTCTCCTTTGCATTGTTTTTGCAGGTTTAACTTTAATAAAAATGGAATTTTAGCGAACACTGTGAGATCAGGATCAAAACCGATCCCTTTTCAAATAACTGGTTTTCCAAAGTCCCAGTTTTTATGTAACTCACACTATCTGCAATGATTTAGGGTCCTTCTTTTATCATTTATTACATTCCCATACATTTCCAGGCTATCTATTTAATCCACTGATCTGCCTGTTCTTGTGCTAATGCCGCATTATTTCGAATGTGGTTGATCTTTCCCAGTACTCATTGGAAGCGCCACCTCCTCCAGATGGCTCCTGGAGTCACTGCCTGCTTTCTCCAGGTCTAGGATTCACATCCTGAAAACAGAGAGAACTGGTTGGTCAGAAGCTTTTTAATGCCTCAAGGGACTAGGATGGAGCAGTTTGAGTCCAGATTTCGGGCTTTAGTTCAGAAAGTACCTAGGCTGATAGAGACTGATTCCTGACCTCTGCCCTGTCCTCTCCCCTATTCAGCACAGCCAGGCATTGCCTCTGGGGACTTCCGGGCAGCATATTCCCCAGGGAAGAATGAGGGTTGTAACATTTCAGGGTGGTGGTGTAAGGTGATAATGATGTACTAAAAGCCTCTGCAATTCTCAAGTGACTGCTTTGGGCTGGGCTTAGGTAAGGACGTCACATACCTGAGCTCTAATTTCCCCCATAAGCACGGGGAGCTGATACTGACCACACTTTGCACATTAGATGCTAGCTCGGAGGAGTTAAGAAACTTATCAGTACCAGGACCTCCAACACACACACACACACACACACACACACTCACTAAGTGGGAGAGCCTGGGTTGTACTCCAGTTGTGTCTAATTCCAAGCCATCGTGGGTGGTTGACTCAGCCAGAACTACAACTGCAGCTGCTCTCCCAAGGACTCTTCTGACTGAGGAATTTATCACCTAGGGAAATGTTTTGGGCTCTTTAAGCTGTGAGAAATCTCTAACTTCAGTTTTGGGCTCTTTATGCTGTGAGAAGTCTCTAACTTCAGCTCTCATGGTAATGGAATTTGGAGATAGTGGGGTCCAGGTGTTTGACGCTGGTCAACCGAGCCAGGCTAGAACGGTCACCTTAGGATCTGTATCTTCCTTGTCAGGGCAGAAGCTCTGTCTGCAAATCCAGCCTCTTAGACCACCATGCCCTTCCTCCCATGCAGGCAGGCAGGTCAGTCTTGGAACCTGCTGACTTCTCAGGCTGAGTGCCTGTGTGGGAGACAGCCTTTGTATGCAGGGAGGGGAAGGGACAGGCCTGGTGGGAGGGAGGAGGGTTCCTACTGCTTATAAAGGGACTCTGTAGACTTGATTTCCTTCTGTCCAAGACAGAAGATGGCTAAGACAGCCAGAATTGAAAAATAATGAACATTCACTTATTGAGTATCTACTAATAAAATACCATCTGAATTTGCTTCTAAACTTAGTCATGGTCACATTCCCACCCATGAACTCACTGAGTGCTGATTATGGTGAAGGCGCCAACCTTTTTTGACCTGAAGTTACTTCATATTTACATATCCATGTATTGACATAGTCTCACTATGTGATTTTTAAAAAATTAATTACTGTTTCTTCTGAGAGAGAGAGAGAGAGAGACAGACACAGGTACCCCCAGATAGGGTCTTTATACCATGATTCACCCCAGCCAGAGTCCGGGCACCTGCATGTACAGGGAGAACTTCAGAGGCAGACTGGGAACCTCTCCACATGGCTCCAGCATCGTAGAGTGTTACATACATTGTCATCATTGCTGGCCCCCGTTCCACTTTGAATGGCCTGCAGTGTTCCATCGTGTTGATATTTTGAATGCTCTTTGGCAGTGGCAGCACATGAACAAACTCAGAGTGAACAATCTGGTCATGGAAGGATAAGACACATTCGCCTTGTGGGGGATTTGATTTGGGAGGAGGAAAGATGAACTAATACAGATGGTTCTTCGTACCACCCCCTTGATACAGATAGAGCTCTGGGCTAGGACCTGGACTTTTTCTTTTGTTGACTCTGGTTTTTTGTCAGATGTGTT
This sequence comes from Tupaia belangeri chinensis, assembly GCF_000334495.1. Classification (NCBI taxonomy): domain Eukaryota; kingdom Metazoa; phylum Chordata; class Mammalia; order Scandentia; family Tupaiidae; genus Tupaia; species Tupaia belangeri. Next base: position 6,281,236 of record NW_006160147.1, read on the forward strand.
CTTTCCCTGGTTCTCAACTTTGATTTGTGCCATCCTGGTGATCATAGGAATTACGAAAGCAGAGACGGAGGTGCCCTGGAGGTTGAGTGACCTGCATATGGTCACAGACTCAGCCAATACCTTTGTGGACCTCTGCCGGCTTTGTGGTTCTGGGTCATTGGGTCAGAGATGGATAGTTTGCCCTTCCTTGAGGAAAGGCCTGGAGAGAATCTACGTCAGGCTTCACGCCCAGCCTGACTTCGAACCTTTGGGGTGTTTTTCCATGTAAGAAGTTGCTGTGTGCTTCCTGGATTTCCTCAGGGAGGGACAGGGCCACCAGGGTCCCATCTGAGCCCTAAGGCTGTCCTGCTTCTCCCAAGACCCTGCTTCATGTCTCTCATCCGTTCCATCTGTGTGAACAGAGAGTTGTTCTTAGTTTAGGTTAAAGGGGTCAGAACATTGCAATTCTGGATTGGCAGAACCTGTGAGCTGTTTGGCTTATAATTATCTTACCTCTATGATATCTTTCTGTCTCATATCACAGAAGGCTCAAAGTGAACCAAGACTCAGGCACAGGGGCAAAGATAGCTGGGTCAGGGCTTTGGGCACTAGGAGATCTGGCCTGACCAGAGACTCACAGCTAGAAAGTTTCTAGTTGCAAGAAAGTCTTCCCTAGGGAAGCTGCTTTGCCGCATTGAACAAGTTTGTCCATGTAATATTATCACAGAACACTAACAAGGTGGGAGTGTTACTTAGGCAGAAGTGGGGGCGATCCTGAAACGGATGAGCCAACACGAGAGAGTAGATGAGGAAAGTGTGTCTGTCTCTGACACCTGAGGTCTGGGTCCTTTTCTGCTCCACATGGGGACCAGAAGTTCTGAAAGGAGAGGTGGGCAGACTATGAGGAGCAAGGATGGAGTGCGGGTGGAAGAGGATCACATCACAATTTTCCACCTTCTGAATTTCCTGAAGACTATGGTCAGCAAATATCAGAGGAGGGTTTCCCAAAGGTGGTTTGTACCAAGCCTTTCAAACTGTGTACTGGCTCTTTCTCAAGACCAGTAAGGTACAGTGGGCTGGTCAGTGCTGAAGTGGTAAAATCTAATACTCTGACATAAGATTCTGGGTTCACATCTGGAGACCTCCCCGAGTATGTCCAGTAGTGCATGCACATGATTGGGACAGTCTGAGGCTGGGCGAAGATTGCCGCATCAGGATCTTGTGAGGAACTGTCCCTCCTTTATGAGAGGGGCCAGCTGGTGACATGATGGTTGAGGTGGCTGGATCCCACAGAGCTGACTGCAATGTGTGAGCTCCAAACAAACACACCATGTGCATGTGCATGCGTGCCCCAAATCCCTAGAGAATGGATTGCAGCATGGCTATCCTCGAGGTGGGGGTGGTGGGCTACTTTTTCACTCCCTCTCTGTCTCTAACAAACACACGTGCCTTGAAGCAAATTACAAAAACAGAAACAAACTTAAAATAAGATACAACTTTGATTTAGTGCAAACACACATGCGAAAAGGAAGAAATCAGTAATGGGAACCCAGGAAGAGGGAGGAGCAGTAGCAGGCAGGCAGGCTGGGGCAGGTGGGAAGGTGCTGGCCACCAGCTCCCTGACACCTAGAGTCTGGAGCCATGTTCTGAGTCCTTACCACCCAGGGTTTCTTGAGATAGTGAAGCAGTGTCCTTGTCTCTGAGAGTGTTTCCAAAGTTTGGGTGGACAGAAAAGTACAAGGGGATAAAAGGAACAGGAAATATGCCAAGTGTAGTGCCCCATGCCACTTGCCATCCTAGAAAGCTTCCACGTGTCTTTTCTCCTTTCCTTTCTCTTTGTTTGGAGCAGGAGCTAGCCTACTCTCAACTCTATTAACCATCTTGTCTCCAGGTCAGTTCAGAAACAGTAGCCTGGTTCTTAGACCATCACAGTATTTTTTCATTTTTAAAGATCTTCTCAACTCTTCACCACAAGGCAGCAGACAGGGTTTACAATATAATAAACCTTGGGGCAGGTATGGGTGAGAGGAATCTCACAAACACCTTAGGACCAAATGAAGATGGGAGAGCCCAGGGATGAGGAGACTGGAGAGGTGGGTCAGAAAAATGGACTACTGCACTGTTCTTGAGGCTTAAATGACCATCCATGTGTTTTTTTTTTTTTTTTTTTTTTAACAGTTTCTGGTGTGTGCTTATTGGCCTAGTAAATGAGCTAAGAAAATACAGAAATTAATGACTTCAGAAGAAAATCAGACGTGGGGTGGGAGAATGACCTCCAGTTTCCCAACTCCCTACTATTTCCCACGATGAGTCTGAGAGTCGTCCGCTGCTCTGATTTGCAGACCGATTCTCCATGCTTCTCCATCATTCCTGGCCACAAGGGCCCTCTGTCCCCATATGATGGCTGTCTGTTTTCTTCTTTGGTTGGCCAGCAGAAGTAGGATCTTTCAAAAGCATTGTCTATTAGAAAGTGAAGGGTGAAAGAAACGAGATGGGAAGGCATCAAAGTGAACAGATTGACAGATCACATATGCTTCGTTTCATTTCAGTGTTTGATGAATATACTCATTTGTCTTTCCCTTGCTGTGATGGTTAATTTTATGTGTCAGCTTGGCAAGGCTGTGGTGCCCAGTTGTTCAGTTGAACACCAGTCTAGACATTGTTGCAAATGTACTTTTTGGATATTCATGTGGAAAATTTTCTTCGATACAGTGCCAACAGGGATATATCATTTGCAGTGCTTGCATTGGTTTAGAATTTAGGATTCAAAAATCCTCCAGCATTGTACTAGAACATTTCAATAAAATCACACTGACCACTAAAACAAACAAACAAACAAACAAACAAACCCTTTTTGGATATCTTTAACATTTATGATCAGTAGGTTACCCTCCAATGCTGTGGATGGACCTCATCCAACAATCAGCCTGAAGAGAAAATAGACCCAGGTTTCCTAAAGGAGAAGAACTTCTGCCCCCAAACTGTCTTTGGACTCAAGACTGTATCATCAACTCTTGCCACAATTTCCAGCCTGCCCTACAGATTTCAGACCTGCTAACACTCACACTTACATGATGTAATTACATAAAATCTCTGTACACACACACATACACACACACACACACACACACACACCCACACACACGATTGGTCTATTGTTTTTTTTTAAGATGTTTTTGTCTTAGGCTGCGTGCACATGCTGGAGAGAGACAGACAGAGACAGTGAGAGGAGAAGTGAGCAATCACCTCTCAGGGAGGATGGCCATGCCACAATCCCTTTTCCTCCATTCTCCTCCCAGGATCTTGGGCATGTATGCACGTGTGCCTGGCATGATTTTCAAGCCACCAGGTCTGGGACTCCAACCGTGGTCAGTCAAGTGGGAGTCTAGTGATATAATTGCTATGCTAATCTGCTGGCCCCAGGTCTATTTGTTCTATTTCTCTGGAAATAGAACTCTTTCGATCATTGTCAGTGGACAAGAATGGAGACCATCAACTGACTTTGTGGCCTTCTGGGCCTGGTTTGTGGTCTTAGAACTAGGAAATTTGATCCACTTCTGCTATTTTCCATCCACTTATAGCATATGCACTGACTGATTCATAATTGGTTCTAACTTTGGTAATTCCTTGATTCATTGCCTACTTCCTGAGGTCAGCATCCATGCCTAGTTTCCTACGGGCTTAATTCTGAGGCACCAACTTTCATTTCTGAAAGCTACATGCGTTAGTTCAGCTTCTTTCCACTGCCAAGTGGAACCCCTCATGTTTTCCTTCCTCTGTATGCTGCCAGACTGTCTATAAAGGATGTATGGTTTATTCTCTCTTACTCATTTACCTAGTGTAATATTTATTGACTCCACTACATGTACACTATTATTTAACCCATATAGAAACCTTACTTGAGACATATTATTATCCTCACTTTATAGATTTATAAGTTGATATACATTTCATTTAACGTTCTCTAGACCATCCTGGTTGAGAATGGAATTCAACTCTAGGCATTCTGAATACAAGACCCGTGCTCTTAGACAGATACACTTTAAACTTAGCAATTTGAAAGAATAAAGATATACGAAGCAGAGACATAAAACAAAACCAAGAATTAGATTAATATAATGACACGTAACAGTAAGTCCTGTACGTATGCTATTGGAGGGCCACACATTGGGCTGGAAGCTTTTAGCACCAATGCAAAACAGGTGAGATCCTCCTTTGCCTTTCAGTTCACTTGCTGAGCAGTGATGTGGGCTAGCTCCTGATGTCAGTGTCATCAAGAGTCGGTTACCAGTCACACACACCTCCCTTAAGGTCTCTTGGGTGGCTTATTACACATCTTTTGTCCTCAAATTGAGGTGCCCCAGCTCTCTAAGAATCCTATTGCTGCAGTTTGGCAAAATTATTTTGTACTTGCAATAAAAATGATATGTAATTCCCACTGAGAAAAAGGATGAGCCTTTATCTCAGAGTAAGTTGGTGTTGACATTAGGTTGTAAACTGTGGGAAAGCTACAACTTTGGGATCTGGCTTTCTCCCCTTGGTATGCCCAACAGTGCCTAGTCATGTTCACAGCAAGTGATGAATTGATATCAATTGTGTTGAGCAAATAAGAATATTAATGAATGCTGAAGAGTGCTCCCACAGCACCTGCTTGTTAAAAGAGGAAGGATCTATTTCTGAAAAGGACTTTCAATTGTTAAATGGTTTTAGAGCCAATGAAAGGCAGCATGATGCAATGGAAGGAAATTTGCAATGTGAGCTCTGGAATCTTATCTCTGTGGTATTACCACTTAGTAGCAGTGCTACCTTAAGCCAAGCCCTTAATCTCCCTGACCTTAGACTATAAAAATGGAATACTCCTACGTGTGATGTTGAGAGGCCTAAAAGAAAGATGTTTTAACCACTGATATTTGGCAGTTGGTTCACAAATTTCATTCATTCAATCACTTATTCAATCAGGATATACTTATTTGGGCATCTGCTGGGGGCTGACCTCTGCTGCATCCTTGGAATAAATCAGTGACCAGGGCAGGCCAGGCACCTGCTACCTTCCCTCCTTCCCAGATGATGGTAGTTCCTGTAACAGGTATTTATTAATAAGGTGCCCCAAATCCAAGTTGCTGAAAAAGAGATGGGAGAAGATTGGAGGCAAACTCAGGAGTAGAGTTTGCCACTATTTCCCTATTTCCACTATTCCCTATACAGAGAAATAGGTCCTTTTTCTGAGTTTCTTTGCAACCCACCTCCCTCTTCCTGTGAAGCTAGGGCCCTGCCAGGCACTGCCAGAGGCTGGTCTCACTGAAGTGCCCTGTTCCACACTGTGTTAACACAGTGGGAACTCAGAGGGATATCATATTGTTTCTGCTGAGAAATGACTGTCCCCTTCACTCTGGTGGAATACAGACCCTCAGTGTTCTAGGTGAGCATTTCAAAGAGAAGCAGGGATGATTTAATGTTGGTGAAATGGACCGATGCACTCTCCAGACCTGCTATTGAGCACAATACACAAACAACAGACTGTTCTTAGCACTTGTTCTCCTCCTAGCTCCTCAGGGTGTTGTGTTTGCATTTTTGTCATCCTCAGGACCAGTATTTGCATCTCTCCTTTCTCTCTGGGTAGGTGTGTGTGTGTGTGTGTGTGTGTGTCTGGGTGACACACAAACACCCTAAACTCAGAGGCTGCCAAATAAGGACTAAAAAATCTTCACAAGAATTCTTTTTGAATACAAGTCTGGCACACAAGGTATTTATAAATATGCATTTGTTTTTATGCTTTCGTTTTCTGAGGCCCAGGTCCCATTCTCATATGTATACTGGCTGTCCACATTAGAAGGGGCTCTCCTGAGAATGGGTATGTCTTCAGTCAGACTGGACACCTTGAAGACAGTGACTGCACCTCATCCTTTAGCAAGCTCTACTCTTAGAGCCTGGTATGAGGCTGGGGAACTCCCCAAAACCTCCTGGCTCTGTTATCATAAAGAAAGTGAAAGGCAGTTTCCTTGTATGTCTATTGAGATGCCTAATGGATGGGTTCTTGAGTAATTCTCATCTATTCAACTTACCAGTCAGAGACTGTAGTGTCACCCATATACTCTGGAATACCACAGGGAAAACCAGCAAAATGGAAGTACAGAAGAGGGAGGACATGGAATCCTCAGGTTAGAGGAGTCAGGATTGGGAGTTATACCATCAAGTCCCTGCCACCAAAACTCATTGCAGAATTGTGAAATTTCTCCTACCTCTGGAATCCTCCCCCACCCAGGCCAGGGGCCACTCTGTAGTCTCTCCCACATGCTGAACCTAAAAGTGTATACTACCTGGCATCTTTCCCTGAATTTGACTTTAATTTCTTAACTGGAAGTAAAAAAAAGGCAAGAACAAAAACCCTTCCTAACTGAAACAGAGCTGAAACATTCCTTTCTCAGAATCCTTATGAGTTTCACCACACGAAAACATCGATGGGGGCAAGGATCACGTACCTTTATCATTTATTATTTTCTCTCTCAGGACTCCCCAATGGGCCAGGTCATGCTTAATAAATATTTTGTACAAATGAATGAGTGTACTTTTTGAGAATGACTAGGTTGGATCTCATTCTTCTGAGATCTCCCTTCTCCAGTGGGAAGCAGCCTCAACCCCTAGTCAGCACCAGCAGCCTCCCATTGGAGAAAAACTGTATTCTAGGGTCCTGGGGCTAGGGGGCACTGTTCACCCACTGGTATAAGCCAGGGCAGTGTGTGTGTGTGTGTGTGTGTGTGTGTGTGTGTGTGTGAGAGAGAGAGAGAGAGAGAGCGAGAGGGTGAGTGAGTTATGGTGATGATGATGACTGGAAATTAATCAGTTCTGGCTCCAGGAGGAATTTTAAAACTCCCTCAAAACAACTTAACTCCTCTTTCTGTTTCTTAAACATGACCGTGGAATGTTACTCGGTATTTATGCTGCTGAACAACCAGGTTTATTTGAAGATTTTTTTTTTATCCAGTAAACTTTATTTATATATAACAACAGTACAAATTGTGTCCTTGGCTTGCAAAATAGGAGTGTTTCATATTTACAATAGGTACACAATAATATATTAGAATAACAAAAAAACCCCTTTGATTGGAACATTTTAAATACTTCTTTTTTTTTTTACAGTTTTTATTCCACAACACCTGTAAAAACAACAAAACCAGACAACCATCATTGTATTTTCTTAAAAATATATATAGTACAGATTCCAGTGTGTCACGAAGAGTGGGGTTGGGTAGCAAGAGTCGGGAGGGGAGGCAGGTGGGCTCAGGTCCCTAGTCAAGGCATGAGAACGTGCCCCTTCCTCCCTGCACACTCGGGAACATGGCGGAGGACTGGGCTCCATTGTGCTCCCACCTTGATGTCAGTAAGGACGGTGAACCAGGTCAACGTGTGGCCCTGGCCTGAACTTTCCTCTCGAAGACACTTGGCTCTTCTGGGAGCAGGCAGAGGGGCGCAGGCCGCAGCACAAGAACAGAGTCTTGGGGAGCTGCTTTACTGCTGAGGGCGCGCCGTGGTGCCATGTGGTGTCGTGAAAGGCCGGGGGCGCTGCAGTTGCTCACCCGAACGTGTGGCTGGTCTGGCTGATTTCTCAGGGCCTTCCTCAGCACTGGTTAGAAAACACCACGGAGGAAATGCTGGCCTTCATTCCTGGGACTCAGTGAGCCTCAGACCCTAACATTTTATTCTAAGGACACCAGAGGAAGAAGGGAAACCGGAAGAGAGACTGGAGTTAGGAAAAGGCCACTGCCATTTTCTCAAAGACAGTTCCTGAGACAAGGCTAGTAAGGCCTCGAACTTCACCTCCCAAGTCCCCTTAGTCCTGTGTCTACGAAGCCACTTTGCATCCTCTCACCCACAGTGCCCTGGCAGCCTCAGTGCCTTTCAGTCTGCGTTTAGGCCTGAGTCGCAGGCATGACCCAGAACGGTGGGAAAATGGCCCCGTACAGAGCCGCGCTGCTCAGTGTCCCCGCAGGTTAACTGGGGCAGGTGTGGCTCGGGGTGCACCTGGAGATCTGTCAGCCGGACGCTGTCCAACATTCCTTGTGTGTTCTGCCCAGAACATTTCAGTCCATCCATTCCTTCTGCCTTGGGCTCATCAGAGCAGGGGCCTGAGCTGCTGTTTCTTCTCCTTATTTGGTAGAGCCCAAGGAAGGTCAGGAGCTTAAGCAGTGGGCGAAGCACCACCGATGTGAGGAGAGCAGTAGAAACAAGAATGGCTCCCATTGCTGGGATGTCCCAGAAGGTAAGGCAGCTGGGCTGGTCGGCTTTCTTCCTATGCTGGGTCTCTTTTCTACAAAACGGATGCCCTCAGACAGGGGGTCGGGGTGGGGGGGATGGGCAGGAGATCTATGCTTGCTAAATTGGTGTCAGGAAGCAGTAGCCTGAAGAATATACCTTTGCTAGAAAAAGGGCCTTCTCGGTCTTATTCATTGCTGTTTTCTAGTAGGAGAGTAGTGCCTGCCCAAAGTTCTGCGAATGAATGCAGAAAACAGTTCCCTCCCTCTTGTGAGGTTAACAGCTGATCCATGCTTTTAATGACTGAACTCTAGAAGGAAGGGAGCTTTCTGCCACTAGTAGATCAGAAATGGTTTTGAGAGATGTGCTGTGAAAAGAGGTAGGATGACCAGTTGAGAAGCACCTGCCTTTTTCAGAGGGCAGGAGACAGCAGCAGGCTTCAGTTGGGGGGTGGAGGGATGTATTCTCTGTCTTGTCTGTTGACATCCTCCGTCTTGACAAGCACCCTTCTGGTGTCCTTTTCCTATTCCAGATAATTGTCTCTTTTGCAGATCAATGAAACCAAAGCAAAGCTGGATAGATTTTGGAGAGAGACTTTGCCTTTTGCCTCCCCATAGGTAGATGACTTCTTATGGGGAGGGGCTGTGGCTTTAATATTTCTTCCTTACATAGGTCAAAATATCCTTAAGTTGGATAATTGCGAGAAGAGAGGCCATCAACTCTCCTTCCTATTCTACAGGTGTCAACGCCACTGGTTCTTGGTCATCCAAAACCAAGAGTTGGTGGAGAAGGGATACTTGGAAGTTAGAAAGGCTCCTTCACTCTAATGGCCTGGCTTTAGTCCAGCTGAGTTTCCTTTTTTCTTAATTCCTTCCTAACGGATGCCTCTGTGCCACTTCATTTGCCAGTCCAACTTCCTTATGAAGTCCTGAGAAAGATGGTCACACCACTCATAGCTGACTTGGGATCCTTTTTTCTCCACTCTGCAGCTGGCCATCTCCCATCATCCTCCACACTCTCCAAACACCTAAATATCTCCGGAGCAGTGAATGGTCACCAGAAGTAACTGCTGGGAGACACTGGGCCAATGCATAGAGGTCAGGGTTGACTAAGATGCTGTTGTGATGTCTAACTTCCTTTTACTTTTCGGTGTAAGAAAGTCCTGGATGCCATTCTGAGCAATGGTGCAATCATGAAACCTTCCTTCAAACAGAGCTCAGATGTAAAATGAGGATGGGCTGGAAATTTTAAATGTTAAACTTTTTTTGGGTAGTACAAAGTCTCTTGCTCACATTCTTCTTGCCCATATCGCCTCTCTTTTCATCTCCATAAATTATGGGCTCTGAGCTGATAAGCTTTGGGTGCTATGAAGAACAAATACTTTGGCTTAGTTCAGAAGGCCAGTCATTAGTATTTCTTTCAGGCTATTAATAGGGCCCCAAGAAACTTTAACAGAAGTGGATTATCAGAAGAAAGTGGCCTTGGCATGGCTGGTTGTGAATTATAATGAAAACAGCAAGTTTCCTGAGTATTTTGCTGAATGCTTTTCTCTTCCCATTTGTCAGCTGCATTCAGGCAAGAAACTGGAGCTAGGGAGACCAAGCGGTGTCTGCTGTGTGGTTAGACAGTGATCCAAAGCCACACGCCAAGGATGGAAGCCAGCTCTCTGAGCACCCCTCCCCCTGCCCTTTCCTCGTAATTACATGTGGTCAGCAGAGCCTTTGGAAATTGGAATTGCTTGGAGGTAAAGCATGGCACAGAGAAGCTGGGGCCCCAAATTAATTACAGAGGAAATGACCCTGGTCCAGCCTTTCTTGGGGTAGTTGGTCCAGTTCCCCAGTATTGTGTAGCCTGGGATTCCTGACCCTTTGAAATGCAGAAAGTGGGAAGAAGGAAGGATGTTCCCCTTTTGTTCCCCAGCTTCCATCCTGTGCCTTTCTCTTGGTCTTTGACCACTGACTCCATTGCTGCATGCAGAGAAGGTGGAGCTGGAAGCTTGTACCCATGCCAGCAGGGTACACTCTGATGGCTCTCATCACTCTATCCAGCTGCCAACAGCTTACCTTTCCTCTGGATGACTCCCACTGGCCTTGGGCATGAAGCTTTGGTCTTTTTGTGTGGAAACTGTACTTAGGAGAGTTGGTCCTCCATGGTTTTAGGTGTCAGCAGGAGAGAGAGAAGGAAAGGAGCCCAGTGAGAAACCATCCAGTTGTCCTTCAAAACCACAGGTCCACAAGAGACAGAAAAAGAGGCAGAAGACGACAGTGAGGTGGGAAAGCCAGTCATTTCTACAAGGCAGGTGCTACATGTCCAGATAGTTGGGAATTTCTGTATATGAGTGAAGAGTTGTCTTCCCCTCTCCAGGCACGAGAGAATGAAAGAAAGAAAGCACGATAATAAATACTGCAGTTTCTTTAACCTCTGTTCTTCAAGTATTGCTTGCTGTAAACAGTGTTTGATTTTTGTTTTCTTTTTCATTGTAAGAAACCAGTGGCCAGTTGGAGGTAAATCCAAAGCCAAACACCTAAGTCCCCAAATCAGCTTCCAATTAGAACCTCCTGGAGTCCTGGCCTCCACATCGCCAGGCCATTTCCCCAGGTGTCTAGTTTATGGCAGGGACTGAAGTGAGGCAGAGCTGCCTAGCGTCCCTAGGGAGGCCAGGTGTCTTGTCTGGGAGAGGCCCACCTCTTCCCCACTTCTGAGAGTAGCTCTAGGGAAGCCAAAAGGAAAAGTACCAAAGACCAGCTCCTCAGTGGCTGAGATTTGAGATTTGATAAAATAAAACAAATAAAAAAACAGTAGCAAAAAGCATTGGTAGTATCTAGACACAGATCTCCTCTCAAGACATGAAAATACACAGGTGCATGGTACAGAAAGCATAGTTTCCAGTCAGCCAGCATGAGCCACTCTGCGATGTGACGACTTGGGCAAAGTTCTGCAGTCCCCAAGCTCTTCTGGCTGCCAGGATAATTCTGGGTTTTACTGGCCTCTACTTTTGCGAAGTGTTTGGTGTGAACTTGTGCTCATTCTTCTCCTCCTCCTCCTTCCTTTTTTTTTTTTTTTAAATTCCAAGGGAAAAGAGACAAACATATTTTCCTCCAACTTCTCTCAGCATCTCTTTGTAGGCTTGATCTGTCATTTGGAAACAGGACTTATATGAGGACGGAGGTATGGGAGAACTAGAGAGAGGGTGGACAGAAATCAGAATTCAACAAAAGTTGGACGGGATTTAGAGGGCAGCTTTTTGTTCTGTTTTATTTGTTTTTTTTTTTTTTTTTCCCTTTTTCTTAAAAAAAAATTAAATAGAGTTCTCATTATTTCCCCCAATATACATCAAATGAGTTTTCATGCAAAGCAGCAGTCACAGAGGCAGAACCATCTCTGGCTCCTGCCTCTCGGCTTGAAGAACCACCTTCTCTTGGCCCCGCTTTCTCCCTTGTTCTCACTGTGGATAGATGTCGCCCACTGTCTTTCCCGGCAGGAACTGGCTATGACGAAACCTGGCTGGCGGAGGGAGAGGGGCCCTCCCCTCTCCCCAGGATTGTGTCTCAGGGGACAGGAAGCTCCAGGGCCTGATGCCCTTCACTTGTCCTTCCTTCTGAGACTCCCAGTGTGACAGTGTTGACGAGTCCCTCTTCCCAGGAACGGTAAGGCTCCTCCTCTCAACTCTCAATGGACATGGCATTAATGAGCTGTTCCACCTTATATGCCAGCCGCTGGCGCCGGGCCTGCTCGTCCTGTTCCAGAGCCCCGATGAGCTAAGGGACAGAAACAGTAGGGAAGATGTTAGGGCTCAGGATGGAAACACCATTTTCCAGAGTCTTTCCCCTTTTTGCCTTTCTGTATACCTTTTTTAAAATTTTAGTTTTGCTGTAGGGTAAGTGTGCTTGCCAGAGAAAGTCACAGGGAGGGACCCAGCAGTTAGCGTAATGGCTATGTCGCTGGACTCCCACGTAGTCGACCGCGGTTCGTGTCCCAGACCCGGTGGCTTAAAACTCACACCGGGCGCGTGTGCGTGCGTGCCCAAGATCCCGGGAGGAGAATGGAGGAGAAGGGATTGCGGCGTGACCATCCCCCCTGGGGGGTGATTTCTCGCTTTCTGTCTCTATGTCTCTCTCTGTCTGTCTGGCGAGCGCACGCGCCCTACAGCGCAGGCGCGCTATAGTGAAAAAAAAAAAAAAGAAAAAAAAGAAAGTCACAGGGAGAGAGAGAGGGAAAGTGAGAAATCACCCTCTGGGCAGGGGGTGGCCATGCTGCAATCCCTTCTCTTCCATTCTCTCAGGATTTGGGGCATGCATACATATGCACCCAAATTAATTCTCAAACTGCCAGGTCCAGGACTTGAACCTCCCAATTGGCCCTGTGAGAGTCAGCTGTCTTAACCTGCATGACAACTACTAGCCCTCTATTTTTTTTTATTCTGCCTTAATGAATATAGCTTTTCATTTAAATAATTAGTTGAATGAATACACACAGGAACTTCAAAAAAGTTCATGGAAAAATGGAATTAAAGTATTGGGTTGTTGGAAAAGTCATGATGTATTTTTTCTGTGTTTTTTTTCCATGGAAACATGCATCATGACTTTTCTGACAACCCAATATAAGTTTATTTTGGTGCAAAAATTTTTTTGAAACACATACATAACTTTTTGCATCTTCCATGAACTTCTCGACAATGACTTGCATATGTATCTATATATACATGTGTGGATATGTGGGTACTGTCCCCTAAGTGTTTAAAAATTGCTGTATGAGTTATTATAATATTATCACTACTACTATAGCTTGGGTAGTATCCCTTGTCTGAAAGGCTGGAGACCAGAAATATTTTGGGATTTGGATTTTTCTCAAGGTTTGAAATATTTGCATGTATATAATGAGATATCTTGGGGATAGGACCCACGTCTAACCATAAAATTCATTTGTTTTTCATATACATTTATACCAAGAGCCTAAAGGTAATTGGATACCGTATTTTTGTATTGCACTGGTTTGACTGTGCCCCAACACGTGAGGTCAGGGGTGGAATTTTCCACTTGTGGCATCATGCCAGTGTGTTCAAAAAGTTTCAGATTTTAGATTTTTTTTTTTTTTTTTTAGACTTTACTCATTATTATTTTGAAATTTGCTATAGGGCATGTGTGCCCACCAGGGAGAGAGAAAGAGAGAGAGAGAGAGAGAGAGAGGAAGAGAGAGAGAGAGAGAGAGAGAGAGAGAGAAAGTGAGAAAGCAAGCCTGCCAGGTCTAGGACTTGAACCACAGTGGCCATGTGGGAGTCCAGCACCTTTAACATCACGTCACCTGCTGGCCCCCTGCAGGCCATGTCATCCTCCCTTAGATTAGCATGCTCAACCTGTACTACCACTTCCTTCAGGTCCAGTGCCAATGCATGACTTGTAAATTTCCCAAAACAGTCCATCTCTATTCAGGTTAAGGTCCACCTGTCTGTCTGTATATAACTGACAGGATCTACTCAAAGTGCAAAGAATTGTTTGATTCATTGTTAAGAAGGTATGAAATTAATCCTACAACACTTTGTACTGAAAACAATAGAATTATTAAAAGTGTTGCTTATTGCCTGAACAATGAGTGTGAGACAATGAAACGTATTAGAAAGCATTCAGTGAATTAGGAGAGGTTAGGCTGCCTTACAAAGGAATGGTAATGATTTTTGAACTCTTGGGCTTTTGACTCCAGGAACGTATTTTCTAAATTACCCTCTATCGTAGTTATTTAAAGGCTGCCTGTTCGGCCACCTTGCCCTGGGCTGCAGCAGATGGGTCAGTCCCCTGCAGGGCTGTCTTACCTCCTCGCTGTACTTGCTCACATAGGAGTAGATCTCGTTGAGGGCGCTCAGCATGTTGAATTCCACGGCGTGCAGGCGGGACTGCTCGGCGAGGTAGGCATTCATGTCCTGGTCGCTGATGGCAGGGAGCTTGGCGATGTCTGCGTAGTATCTGCCGTGGACAGCACAGGTTCCGTGATGAGAGGCTCAGCAACACGGGGCTGCACCCGACCCAGCCCCAGGTCCCTCGTGAGCTCTGCTGTCCCCAGTTACTCCTGCCTCCCTGTTTCTCTGCTAACGTGGCTTCCTCTGGCCTCAACTGCAAGAGGCTGGAGTTTTTTTTTTTTTCTTTTTTTGGAGAGGTTTTTGCTATAGGGCGTGTGTGCTCGCCAGAAAGACAGAGAGAGACAGAGAGACAGAAAGCGAGAAATCACCCCCCAGGGGAGATGGCCACACCGCGATCCCTTCCTCTCTATTCTCCTCTTGAGATCTTGGGCATGCACGCACACGCGCCTGACGTGAGTTTAAGCCACCAGGTCTGGGACTTGAACCACGGTTGACTACATGGGAGTCCAGCAACATAGCCATTATGCTAACTGCTGGTCCCTGGATTTTTTTTTTTTTTTTGAAACTCCATCTAGTAGAAGGATCCTGGCAGCAGTGCCCAGCAGAGGCATTGTGAACACAAGCCCAGACTGCTTGTGTTCAAATCCCAGCTGTGCCACCTGCTAGTATGTGCCCTTCATATGCCTCGGTTTTTTGATCAGTAAATGAGGATAATAACCCTTCACAATCCCACTGGGCACTCTTTTCTTTTTTCTTCAATCTGCCAGAAGGTGTGTGTCCTTTCTGGAGAGAGACAGAGAGAGGGAAAGTGAGAAAGCACCCCCTCAAGGGCATGTTCACACCACAGTGTCTTCTCCTCTCTCTCCTCTCAGGATTGTGGGCATGCACACACACGTGCCCTGGCAGTTTTTCAAACCACTGGGTCAGAGACTTGGACTGAGAAATCAGCCATGGGAGATCCAGCCACCTTCATCTCTGGGTCATGGGCTGGCACCCTGTTGGACATTTTAATGAGATGATCCATATACAGTCTTCATCATAACCCTGGGTGCTTAGTATGTGCTCAGTACACGGCAGGCAGGGTGATAATAGCCACCCTTCCTCCCTACAGCGGAAAGTTCGAACACGGAAGGAGGAGAGGGAGTGTGAGGTCCTGAAGGAACCTCAGTCAGTGGTGCACACGGGGTGGGGAGTGGAGCGAGCCTCAGCCTGTCCTGAGGGTGCTACTGACCTCTCTACCCAGCTCTTATAGCTGGGGATGTCCTTGGCATAGAGCAGCTTGTTGGAGGGGGAGTCCTTGCCCAGCCGGTGCTCCGACGTGGAGCAGGAGTCCATGAAGGTCTGGGCCACCACGGAGAGGCAGGCGTCCGTGATGCTGCCCTTGTGGATGTCAAACACGAACTGGGGGTTCTTGATCACGTTCACCCAGAAGCGCAGAGGGAGGCTGTGGGAAGAGGCAGGGTGGACCCGAGAATGTACCGTATGCTGCCTACTGACATTCCTCCCCTCACCCCAAGGGCAGACTGTCTCTCCAAGGGCAAGGGGATGAGATCGTATAAAAGTGGTCCAGCCGTTAGCCTCTGCCTTTCCTGACCCTGGGAGAGAGGGAGAGGTGCCACTGTACCCTAATGACCACTGACCCCCTCCTCTCTAAACCCGAGGGGTGGGTGTGGGTGGATCCTGTTCCCTCCTGGCAGTTTTTCTGAAGGCCTCTGTGCCCCAGGGAAGCCCAAGTACAGAGGACAGCACGATTTTCTCAGCGGTTCAAACAAAGCCACCAGTCCCCTAGCGGCCCTTCACAGTGCCTGAGGCCATTGTCCGGAAGGACGCCGTGGCAGTTTCAGGCACTGCCTCGGAGCGGGCACAAAGGGCGCCACCTGCACTGCCCGCCCAGCCCGGCTGCAGGAGCTGCTTCCCAGGGCTGGCCAGGCCTGACTGGGCCCAGCAATAGGCTCCCCTGGGGGAAGCTCTTTCACGACTCTCCCCAGGGCAGGGGCAGAAGGAGAAGAGGAGGCCATTGTTGGCATGCCGGGAATGACTCACTGCAGCTCACAGGGTTTTCCACCCCAAGAGGGGCCAGTCGGTAGTTAGGAGACTTCCTTCTGCAACTCGGGAATTTATAATCAGCGGAGAATGAGTTTTCTGGGCTCCTTAGGCCATAAGGCGGATAAGCCCATTTATTCTCCTTCAAAACCAGAACAGCTGCTGTTTTCGCTTCCTTTTCCAGCTCTGCCTTCTCTTCCAGCTGCCTACAGGGCCTTAACTCTTGACTCCCCTGTGAGGTAAACCTTGTCTCCCTCCGGTCTTCCTCGCCTGGGGTGTTGTTCCCTCTCTCTTTATTTTCTCTTGACTGTCATGGACTCTACCCTTCCCCACATGGCTCAGTCATGCCAGGTCTTAGGAAAGACTGGCTTCTCTCACACCCAGTCCTTGTTTTATGATCCCTGCTTATCCTCTGAGGGCAGCAGAACCCCTCACTTTCCTGGAACCTGGGAGGAATCTCTCCTGCCCTCCTCTTTCTCTGGTAGCTTTGGGGGCTTCTGATCTTTCCTCAGACATTTGCTGGTTGAAGTCTGAAGAAGGGGACTCTCTCCCCACCACAAAGCCAGGGTAGTGTATTTCCACCACTTGGGTCTGGCCAACACATAGAAAGCACAGAGGTGGGGGTAACCCAGAACCTTCTTTGATTTCCCTGAAACTGTCTACTCCCAGGGCTGGGCTGGGGATCCTCCAAAGCAAAGGAGTAGCCATGGCCCTGCCCAAGAAATGCCGATGACAGTGCCCGGTACAGTGTTCCTTGCCCTGCGGCCACCCCATCCTCTCCACTCATGACACTGATCAAAGCTGCAGACTCAGGAGGGCTCAGCGACCAAACATCCCAGAGAAGGATGGAATATGGGGTTGGGGTTGGGGTTGGCTTTCACCAAAGTGTTTTGTTGGTTGCTAGGACTTTTGATTCCCAAATAACAGCCTGGGCCCATCTGTGTCGGCTCTGTTTTCTGAGGAGACCGCTGACTCCAGACAGCTGCATGGGCTGACTGCCCAACCCGAATGCCTGGACCTCCCGCTTCCCCTCCTCCCTGCACTTTCCCCAGAGGAAGCCTTTTGACTCTGGCTCTTGGCCAGGTCCTGTCTGACCTGAAAGCCAGTCCTTAGTATGGTCTGCGGTCTAGGTTCAAAACCCAAGAGAGAAAAGTCTCACGCCGGGCCTGAGAGGGACTCTTCTCTCACTGTAGGTCTGGGTGTGGAGGTGAGTTTAGAGAGGACACACTGAAGGCAGCAGCACCAAGTTATGGCGTGGCCTGAAGGAATCGTTGGCAATGACATTTTCAGTCAGTGGGCTCAGGCCATCGCAGGTACAGTTTCCCTCCCCAGCGCTGGCAGTCTCACCAAGGATCTCAGTCTAACATGGGCTTCCCTGACTCAGGAAGCGCATTGGATTTTGCCCCACTCAAAATGCCTACAGTGCCTGACTTTGAAGCTCTGCTGCCAGATTCAGATGTGGCTCTTCTCGTACGTTTCCCCAGCTCCCTTCTCCTGAGAACCAGCAGTCTCAGGCTCTTCCTAGGAAGGGTCACAGTCTGAACGAGCAGCGCTCAAGCCTGTAGCCTGGTGTCGGGCTTCCAGCCAGGCAGGCCCTCTTGATGGAGGCAGCCTGGGGACCATGCTGCTCTGCCGAACACATGTGGCTCCTTGTTCTAGAAACCTGCATCACCCAGCCCCAGCCAAGAACAGGCCACACTCCCAGATCCAGGCCCCCACCCTGAGCAGCTCGTGGCCTTTCCAGGTTGTACCTCCCTAGGCTTACCAGTTGCTTTTCCAGGTGTGCCGCACATCTGTGTCATGGATGCTGTGTCTGTCTGCCTGCTCATCCAGGAAGTCAAACATGTACTTGATGGCCAGGGGCAGAGCGCTGCCCCGGTGCACAGTGCTGAACAAGGTCTCAAACAAATCATCCACGAACTTCTGCAGGGTGCCCTGGAAAGAGGTGGGGGCAGAGTGTGAGATGGAGGGGATGGGGGTGCAGGCAGCAGACGGCACACCAGCTGGTGCCTTGACCAATCCTGTCTTGGAGATTGGTCTGAGATACCAGCCTGTGCAATGGGTGTGGTGGGGGTGGGGAAGGGTCCAGGCTGGGGAGTCAGGGAGGGGGAGGCCCCAGGCAGCACCTCTCCTCCAGCCTGTAACCACACACCACTTTTATGCTGTGTCCGTCGGGTGTGGGCACAGAGCCCTTGCTAGGAAAACAGGAAGTGCTGAGTCCACGCTTTCATCAGGCAAGTGAGAGGGACCAGGCTGCCAGCCCAGCTTGGAGAGGGTTCCTAGAAACAAGCTGGAAAACTGGGCATCTCTTGGCAGGAGTATGCAAGACCATGAGGGTCTGATAAGAGGAAAGTGGGAAGGTAGTAGCAGCCTGAGCCAGGTGGTGTCTGGAGCATGGTCTGCAGGTGCGAGTCTAGGTTCAAGAACAGCCAGGCACAGCCCAAGTTTACAGAGCCGTGGAGGGGCAGAGGCAAGACAGCCTGGGTGCCACAGTTTACAGGCTCAGGCCACACCTCTGAGGATCAGCAAAACCTCTAAGCTTTCCTGCTGCCTCTTCATTGGTCTTTTACTGGTATGCTGAGCATGTTAGGCAAAGCAAAAATGGAGATGTGAGTGAGGTCTGGTCGATTATTTGTGGGCCATTTTCAGGAGCAAGCCTAAGGGTGAAGTTGGATGCCACTGCATTAGAATTTCAGCAGCATTGTTGTAGGGTCATTAGCAGAGGGTCTTTAAAATGTAGCCACACCTAGGAAATGCTGGCTGTATGATTGCCATGCTTACAGGCATATTTTGCCCTCTGTTGGGGAAGGTAGAAGACATTGCCTCACTTCCACCAACATTGGGGGTAGCGGGATGGGCTTACCAGCAGGACTGGCCCTTCATGCTTTCCCTCCTATTGTGGCCAGAAAAGGGGTAGAAATGCCAGTGATGGTAGAGGCCATCATATCTGTGCAGCTAACACCATCAAGAAAGCCCTGATATCTCCCCAAGGGATAAGAGATCCCATAGTGAGCAAGCTACTCCTCTGAAGTGATGAAGGAGCAGACAGCAATGGCATCCTTGCTGTTTTTCTCAAAGGGTAGAGGACAGCAATGGCCAACCTCCCTGGAGCCCCGCATGTGGACCTGGACTGTAGCTTATCTGAATAGCTAGGGCAGACTGCAGGCCGTCCTCCCTGTGTTGTAGAGGGGCAGGACGTGCCTCAGAGGAACCCTCCCTGGTCCGGGCAGAGCAAGTGTTACCTTGGTGGCCAGGAGCCGGGTCAGGTAGATCTCAGACACCATCTTGCTACCCCGGTCACCCTCCTTCTGGTCACCATGGTCGTGGTTCTTCACCAGATGCCACACCTTGACCCCACTCTCCAGGTCTGGGGTGATCATGGGGGCTCGGGACCGCAGGCTGTCGGGACTGCCTGTGTACCTGAAGGAAGAATCTGAGAAGGGGTGGGGTTGTGAATGACAGGATCATCATCTTTGCTTCTAGATTTTTGCCTGCAAAATCCTTCAAGATCCTTTCAGAATCCCCAACGTCCTGCTGCAGACACTTAGAATACACTTATTTCAACTGGAAGAGGACTCTTGGGGCCTCATCTTGGGTGGATTATTTTAGAGATCTTTGGTTGGCATGAGGACCGAGGAGCCTGAAGTCATTTTAAGAAAGGAGTTAGAAATTCTGTGAGCTGGAGAGACCCTTGGGAATTTGTGAGTCCCTTTTTTTTTTCTTTGATGCTTCCAACAATGAATAATCATTTGGTGGATATTTTCATGGGTGCTTTAGTAAAAATCTGACACTAAGGAGCTATCAGTTGTAATGCTTTTCTTGGGAGTTAGTGGGTCCCTTCTTTCTCAGGGCCCAGGGTATGGAATTCTTAAGCCTATTTAGGAGCTGCTGCTGCGTTCAGTCTGGTGCCCCTGCCTGGAAAGCCAAAGCTTTGGCACATACATGAAACCAGAGAAGAGAGAATCAGAAAGAGCGAAACATGGCAACCTCATTGCCCCAACCTCATTGCCTCATGCTGGGGGGTCAAGCATCCCTCAGGATGGAAGGGCTAGAATGACCAGATCACTGTCTAAAGTAGTACATTTTTAGAGCAGAAGGAAGCAGGATTCATAATTCAGCCAGGACAATAGGCATGAACTGAGACTGGCCCAGGCAAATTGGGATACATGAACTCATCCAGGTGCCTCCCTGGTTCAGGGCCACTCCACTCCTTCACAGGCCTGGGGTGTCAAGGGAAGGGCATAGGGGCCACCTGCTTCCACAGCTGTGGGGAGACAAACTGCTGCAGGAATGACTAGATGAGGGAGGAAGAAAATGACTGAGCAAGAGCTTTGAATGGAGGCCAGGCATCATCTAGGGCTGCCTGCCCTTAGAGGGGTGGTGAGTGGACCCGGTGGGCCACAGACTACTCCACTGTGAGCTGCCTAGACTGCTGTCCTGCATGGTGCTCACCGTATCTGCTGATGGACGTCCGGGAGATGCTGGCGGAGGCAGGGATGTTGTAGGAAGAGGTCTGCTTGGGGACCAGAGCCACCACTGACCTGTCTGACACCTGGAAGGGTGCAAAATGCAAAGAATGTGTGAACTTAGATGTCTTAGCAGGATGAATAGTCAAATAGCGGTAGAGGATTATGGGACAGGGTTGGGGTAGAGAGCAGAGTTCAGGAAGACTAGAAATAGCCATTCCGGCTGTGTTTTGAGGTTTTATTGGGCTGCAGCTGCCCTGACCAATATGGTAGCTCCTGTCACATGGAGTTATTGAGCACTTGAAATGTAGTTAGTCCAGATTGGGACACACTGTCAGTGTCTGAATTGCCATGTGCTATCATTGTACAATACACACTGAATTTTAATGACTTAGTGTAAATAAAAGAATGTAAACTGTCTCATTAATATTTCTATATTGATTACTCATTGAAATGGTAATTTTAGGCTGATTGAGTTAAATAAAATATATTGTTGATTTCATCTGTTTATTTTTACTTTTTAATGTGGCTAGTGAAAAATTTAAGATCACACATGTGGCTTGCATCTGTGGTTACATGATGGGGGAAGGGTCTTCTAAAGGTTTCTGAAAAGTGTATATTATGAAAACAATGCATAGGTTTCAAATTATTTTTGCACCAAAATTAAATGAAATATTTTTGAGCTTAAAATAATTATTTATTTAATTTCATTTGTTGTTACTATTTTTTAATTTGACCAGAGAGAGAGAAAGACAGAGACAGAGAAAGTGAGAAAGAAAGCAAGCTGTCAGTTCTGGGATTCAAACCAGTCAGCCATTTGAGATTCCAGACCTATGGGGCCAGTGGGTGGCGTGGTGGTTAAGGGCGCTGGACTCCCACATAGCCAACCATGGTTTGAGTCCCAGACCTGGCAGTTTGCTTTCTTGCTTTCCCTCACTCTCTCTCACTCTGTTCCTCTCTGTTCAAATTAAAATAAAAAAATAAATTAATAAAGTTCAATAAAATAATTCTTTAAAAAAAAAAGAGAGAGAGAGCCCAGACCTTAACTACCATGCCACCTGCCAGCCCCTTTCATGAACTTTATGAAGTCTCCTCATACATTTCTACAAGACAGTGCTGGACTAGAAGGACCTCCCATCAGCCTTGCAAGTTAGCTATAATGATTCCCATTTTATAGATGAAAAAACGGAAGCGCAGAGAAGCTAAGCAATTATCTTCAAGGTCACATCATTAATACATGGTGAAGCCAATATTTGTAGCCAGGTCTGTCAGGCTCCAGAGCGCATATTCTCCTCATTATATGTCTTAATTTTTGGTTTTATTTCAAGTCACACTGGTCTGAAGTCCATTTTCCTTTTTGCTTCTGATTTCTTTCTGACTTGGGTCCTGTAGTGCCTGGGCTACCTTGAATAGTTAGACCCAAAGAACAGCTGTCCTTGGGGACACAAGGGAAAGATGGGGCCTTGCTCCAGGCTCTCTGAAGGCGGCCAGGCTCAGCATCCAGCCCCAGGGAAGAGGACTGATAAATGAGGAGCCATATTGAAGACATTTGGGGCCCTTTTGATTTAAGATTACCCTCCATCCAATAAAAATGGAGAATCCCCAGAATTGTGGCGATCCAATTAAACCCCTAACGCAGAGGGAATAAAACAGCTATAATAATGTTATGGGCCATAAAACATTCCTATTAAACCATTTTTTATTTTAACAATTTTTATGAACTTTATAAGTTTGATTTATAGCTGGACCAGTCATAAAACCATCTTTCTGGGTCTTAAATTGTCAGTCCCTCTCTCCCACCAAAAAAGAATTAAATGTTGGGAAGTCAAACTATAAATGAACATTAGTGCTAACGAGATTCTCTGATAGCCGCTTTTAGTGGTGGTGTTTAATTTCACCCTCCCTATAAATCTGCAGGAGCCCAGGAAGTTTTTTAACATCTCTTTGTTAATTAAGATTATGCAGATTTTCTTCTGTAGGGGTTCTGAGGACCTTTGACTCCAGGGAGGGTAATAAGAGGGCAGTGCTTTGACTTGACACCAAAAACCTGATGGATAGGAAGCCTTCTCAGTCCTCACTGGTCCTGTGCCTGGAAGGTGCCTGGCCTTGCCAGCTCTTGGCACCATCAGCACCAGGTCTGGAACTGAAGGGGGCTCTCCCCCTTTGTCTTTCACCTTGCCACTGACAGTCGGAAAATGATACTCCGAGAGCTTGGAAGGGGCAGAGGTTTACACTCCCAGGGAGAACAGATCATGTTGGCATTAATGGTTTGTTATCACCTACAGGAAGGTTCACAAGGTGACTCACATGACCACAGTTCAACTCAATTCCAGGTCTAGTCACTAAACCTCTTTGTCCTTGGTTTCTCTCTCTCTTAAGTAACAGGCAGTGCAAGCTCATGGCTGGGATGCCTGACTGGGTCTGCCCTGGGCTGTGCCACTTGTCAGCCATGTGACTTATCCTCGCTATGCCTCAGTTCCCTCATTTGTCAGTGGAGTTACCGATTATGTCTAGGTCGATTGTGAGGATGAAAGGAGTGAAAACCCACGAAGGCTGAGAGCAGTGCTCGGCACCCAGCGAGCACTAATACCCATTGTTGCTTATTAGTGTTGCTATTATGAGCGTCATCATTGTGGGCTCCCAAAGGAAAGACTACTCCCTGTTGTCCCCTGTCACTCAGGGCTCCGTGTGGAAAGTGCCTTGTACTCAGTAAAGCTCAGTAAATATTTGAGGAATGAATGAATACATGAATGATAAATGACATCAGGGAATTGAAAGTGCTTTGTATGATGAGCACCACAAGAACAGAATATTCCGTTCTTCTGATTGGGAACTGTAGGACGGACAGCCCATTGACAAGCATTAGGGCATCAGAGACAGAAGAAAGGCTCGTCTCCTGCCTTTCAAAAAACTTACAACTTGAGGGCACGATGCTATTATCTTTTGCACTTTCTTATTCAGCTCTAGTTGGTTCATTACAATCATTCCACCAGGTGCATTAAGCACCACGTGAAATGGTGGTGGTTGGTGTGTGTGTGCGCGCGCGTGTGTGTGCATGTGCGTAGAATTAACAGGGAGTAATTACAACTCCTTTGTAAGTAAGTATGCATCCTGGGTACCTCATCTTTTGTTTCTAAATCCCTCCATCCACCTTCACACCTTCACAAGTTATGGTTGTTATCTCGATGTTACAGATGAGTAATTCAGGGTTTGGAGAGATTAAATTCTCACCACTAGCAAGTGGAGAATGGGGCTTTCAATACAGCTGTCAAAGCCTTTTCTCTCCCTGTGACACACACCCTCTCTATCTTGGGTGGGGATCCACGCAGGGTGTCAGCATGAGGATGCAGACCAGGGAGAGGGATGGAGCCTGAACAGGAGCACTGGGGTTGTCCCCAGTGCCTCCTGCTTGCTTTGTGGCCTTTGAGTATCCCAGCCAGCTCCAGGCACTCCTGGTGGCCTGGGGAAAGCCAGGCCTGGGACCCCCTCTGCGTGCCTCCCTTTGCCAGGCCTGGATATAGAAGGATGTTATTAATCAGACAGTCCCATGGGTCTTGCAGCCTGAGGCGCTTCCTCTGGTTGGTTTAATTTCCCTTGGTGTCTCTCATTTCCAATTTCTATTTTAGTATTTTTTCCTGATTCCCAACCTGTCTACCTGTGCTTAATCTTACAGAGACCCCTAGTCGTGAGTGGTTACCATGGGAGGGAAGAGGAGGTGAGGGGGGTGAGTATGGATTCCTCCCAGACTAGGTTCTTGTACTGGGGTTTTTTGACTGCTCATTCATTGTGCCTGGCAGTGTGCTAAACATTTTTGTCTATTCCACACTGCTGTATGGGGCGAGGATCACCATGCGAGAGAAAGAGAGCTTAAATATTGGGTTGGCGGGAAAGTGATGATGCATTTTTGCATAGAAAAACACGTTGTGACTTTTCCGACAACCCAATAATTTTCCCAAGGGTGCTGGCTACTAAGTAGCAAAATGTGAGGCCTGGAGACAAGTCCACCTCATCCCAGCTACACTGCATGGCGGCAGTGTACACTGCATTGGTAAAATGCCCAGGAGAGAAAGTGCCAGGCATCTTATAGGACTTCATAATAAATCAGCCCCCCCCCGCCCCCCCCAGTGAGGGACACATTCCAAGACCCCCAGGGGATGTCTGAATCCACAGATAGTACCAACCCCTATATATACCATGTTTTTTCAGTCTGATAACCGAGCTAGCTACCAAGTGACTAATGGGCAGGATATGTTGGACGAAGGGAGCGAGGGAGAGGGATGGTGTGAGATTTCATGTGACACTCAGAACATTGCACAAATAAAAACCTAGGAATTGTTAACTTTTGGAATTTTCCACGTAACGTTTTTGGACTATGGTTGACTGTGGGTAACTGAAACTGCTGAAAGCCAAACCACAGGTAAGGGGGAACAACTGGATGCAATTTTTTTTCTGCAGACGAAGAGATACACAGGGTAGAAATGCCTAGGGCTTACCCCAGACCACATAAGTCCATTTCTGAGGGTGGATCTGGTCACTTGTGCTTTTTATAGGTCCCCTCAGTAATTTTTTTTTCTTTTTGAATTGCCAGAAGGCACATGTGCTTGCCAGAGAAAGAGAAAGAGGGAAAAAGCATCCCCTCAGTGGGATGTTGTCATGCTGTAATCCCTTCTCCTCCATTTCCCCATGCAGTTGGGATTTGGGGCTCACGTATACCCATGCCCAGAGTGTTTTTCAAGTCTCCAGAGCAAGGATTTGAACCACAGTTGGCCATGTGGGATCTGGCTCCCTTAATCAATAGTTCATGGGGCCAGCCCCTCTCAGGAATTCTGACAGCTACCGCTGAGAATCACTGGTATAGGTATGGGGAGAAAGAGGAAAGGAGAGAAGAAAAACCACTTTCAGACTTGAGGCTTTAGAGCAGGGCTCAGAAGGAAGAGATCGTTCTGGAAGTCCACATTCTAGCAGGAAGCCCAGGATCACAGGCAGAGGCCCCACCCTCACCTGGTAATGCATTAGCGTGTTGAGCCGCTTCCAGTCACCCTCGATCTTGGTGGTAATGTCCTCATCCTGCAGCACGACCCGCGCAATCCGGCCTTGGCGCCACTCTGAGTGGAGAGGGAGGCGTAGGTAGCAGTGTGAGAGGGGAGGGGGCTGCAAGGTAGTCTCACCCAGTCGTACCACCTCTAGGGACCTGGCTGCTCTGATTCCCTGGAGCCGGTGCCAGTGATAGAGCTTAGAGACACCTAGGGGCCCGTGTGTCAAAGTGGAGCAAGGGGGCAGGGGAGACATGTACATCCGCACCCCCCAAGACAGTTACATGCATGCCCACAGTGCCTGAACGAAGGCAGAAGCATTTCAGCTGACCCAGCCAGGCCCCCAGGAGGGTGTGTGCAGGGCAGGGCTTCCCATCCTCCCCTGTAGCGAGCTGCCTATCTACCCTCGCCTCGTGCCTCACCACCATGCTTCCTACCCAGGTCCATGTCCACAGCCCTCGGCCGCTGGGAGTAGGGCACATTCTTATACACGGCATCGAGGATCTTCTCCTTGACCTGCGTGATGGTGTCGCAGTTTAACACTTTCACTGGGATCTCCGGACTGTTCTCATTGTCAGGGTTGACACAGTTCAGGATCTGCAAGTGGGGGACAGAGGGTGAGTAGGACAAGAGTTGAAAGAGCAGTTTGAGGGACCAGCAGATGGCATAATGGTTACATCACTGGACTCCCACATAGTCAACTGTGCTTTAAGTCCCAGACCCGGCAATTTAAAACTCACACTGGGCGCATGTGTGTGCGTGCCCAAAATCCCAAGAGGAGAATGGAGAAGAAGGGATTGTGGTGTGGTCATCTCCCCTGGGGGGTGATTTCTTGCTTTCTGTCTCTCTGTCTCTCTCTGGCAAGTGCACATGCTCTAACAATAATCTCTAATAAAAAAGAACAGTTTGAGGAAGAGGGGTCAAGACCTCCAAATTTTCTAAGACCCACCCTCTTTTTAGGAAATAGGGGGTCTCTCTGGACTGTGCCTCAGTTTCTCTCTCTTTCCTGCCATTGCCAAACAAATGAGAATTACTGTGTCCATCCCTTTTTTCTCAAAGAACTGGGATCCACCTTTCTAGTTTAGGGAGACTACACCCGTGGAATGAGATACCCTAGGGGTTTAGAGATGGTTCTGGGGGGTCTCAAGGGCTGGTCTGACACTTCTCCAAAGCGTCTGTATTGGGAATGGGCATGCTGACATGAGAACTACCCCATACCTAGTGGAGGGAGTGACTACTTTTTCTCCTTAATACTTTTTGGAGTAAACTGAGGCACTGAGAGTGCTTAGGGTCCACCAAATGGGATGGCCTGCCCGTGTTGCTCTACAGTGTTTGATATGCCCTGTGGGTCTCCCACTAGACGGCCTCGGTGGTCAGAGGGGGAGTGGAGACCAGAGGCAGGGGGTGCACGTGTGTCGCTGAGCTCTGGGCTCCTCACCAGGGTCTTGTACTCGATCTGCTGTCGGATGAGCTTGTCCTCGCTCAGGGAGTAGCGGGCCTCGCCCGTGATGGCGTCGATAGGGCCCTTCTCCATCTGCTGCTTGATCGCGCAGTACAGCATAAACAGCGGCTCCCCGGCACACTCCTGTGGGCACAGCAGGGCACGGGCAGGTGTGGGCGCTGAGTCCTTAGGGCTGCTCACTCTCCCCTCCTCTCCTGGTCATGCAGGAGCTGGGGCAGGAGGAGAGGGGCTTCCTAGGCCCAGTTGGCTTTGGAGCACCCAGAGCAGCAGGTTCCTGTTCCTGAGGGATGGGGACCCCACACAGCTCTGAAGGCTAGGCTCAGAGGAGCAGTCAGCCAGTTTGCTCTTGGCGTTGGGCCCAGCACACTCCCTTTCTCACCTTCAGGAACTTGTGCAGGAGGAAGGCAAACCAATTGGTCAGCATCTTCTCAGCCACAGACTCTGTCCTGGGGAAGGGAGAAGGGAGGAGGGTCACCCTTTACAGAGCAGGAGGGCTGGATGGTTTATGGGCAGTGACCCCAGAGAACCACAGGGCATGTAAGAAGAGAGGACTGGGAGCCAGGACACCGAGGTCTGAGCCCAGCTCTATCAGTAATTGCAAGTGTGGCCTTGGGCCAGGGGAGGCTTTCTTCTGGTACCCAACTTCCTGTGAAAATGAAGGGAGGGTAAGACCTCTTGTCCCTGATGCTCTGTGGTTCTACAAAGTGCTTTGCTGTTTCTGAGACAGGGACTGCAGGTAAAGGCATCTGCATCCCTCCCACAGCACTGTAAAAGACTAGTCTCCATACGCCTTTTGGCTTGGGGTGATGAAGAGAGTTTGCCTGTCCCCCTGGGATTTCCTCCATGCCCGAGTACTCTGCTTTGCCTATCTGGAAGGTACCTGAGACCTTCCTCTCCAAACACTCAGGGTCAGACTGCCTTTGGTTCAAATCCAGACTCTGCCATGTACTGACCCTGTGACTTTGAGCAAGTCATTATCTGCCCCTCCCCCCCCACCGTGGTCATTATCGAGGTTGAATGACTTAATGCACACCACATGCTAAGAATAGTGCCTAGCACCTGGTAAGCGCTGTTAGGGGTTCACTCTCATTACTGCTGCCTTGTGGGGTCCTGGATCCCAGCCCTGCAGGTACAGAGCTGTGCCTGAGTGCTTAGCCCACAGGGGATCTGCTTCTGTAGGTGCCACTCCCTCTCTCCCCCTCCCCGAGTCCAGATCTGGGGACTTGGGAAGAAACAAAGCTGCTGTGACAGACCCTCAGTGATGGGGGTGCCGAGGGGTATTTTAACTCCCGGCATGGCACGTGGTGCAAATTATACCCTCTGGTTGCAGCAAATCCCAGGCTGTTCCCAGGGCTGCTCAGCGATCTGGGCCTGGGAGAGAGTGACAATAGCAGAAGAAATTGTAGCTTTCTCCGCAGCCCCTCCCAGCACCTCTGCCTGCATTGTGCCTGAGATTAGCTCTAATTTAAATACAACAGTTCTTAATGAGACTTTCTAAGGCTCAGATTGGCAGGTTGGGGGCTCAGCACTCCTAGAACAGAACAGTTTTTCCGCCCTCCTTACCCACGTGGGACCTGGCAGGACTGGA
Source organism: Tupaia belangeri chinensis (assembly GCF_000334495.1). Taxonomy (NCBI): domain Eukaryota; kingdom Metazoa; phylum Chordata; class Mammalia; order Scandentia; family Tupaiidae; genus Tupaia; species Tupaia belangeri. Next base: position 6,309,908 of record NW_006160147.1, read on the forward strand.
GAGGAGGAGGGTTCCGACCCCTGCTGCCAAAGGAGCTCTAAAGCTACACCTGGATCTCAGTCGTCCCTAGAGAGGGTGATCTCAGGGGTTTCCATCCCTCTTGCTTCCCAGGAAAGTGGCAACTGGTGGTGGACGCTGGTGATTCAGATCCAGGAAGCTGGGCACAGGAGGGACAGGCCGCTCCCAATCTCTGCCCCACCACAGTCTGGTCAAACCGCCTACGATGAAGAAAATGCTCTCTATCTGTGCTGTCCACTATGGTGACCCCTAGCCACACATGGCGATCTAGCACCTGGAACGTGGTGGCAGGACGGAGGGACTGCATTTTACAGAACCTTGCTCCACGCGGTTGTGGCTGCTGTGTTGGACCGCATAGCTCTAAAAGCATGTGAAGAGGGACTGCGACACAAGTGTTGTTACTCGCACTTCCCAGGAAGAAACTGAGTGACAGGAAGGAGACGGTCTGGGCCCAGGATCACAGAGCTAGCAGGTGGCAGAGCTGGGGGTCCAACTGAGGCCTGTGTCCCTTTGTTCCCTGGGGGCTTCTGACACTGCAGCCTCCCTGCGTTCTGCACTGGGAGACGCAAGGATGCAGGTTGCTCTGCACGGGAGTTCTGGGAATGGGAACCTTCTCCCCCTCTCCCCGCCTGCTGCGGGTCAGACCTCCGGAGAAGCAGCTTTGGATGGTTCTTGTTCTCCAGGTTCTTGTCGATGAGGTCAGAGAGCAGCTGCTTGAGCACGTCGGTGGCGTACTCCAGGCGGCCCTGCAGGCCCGTCATGATGAGTGAAGCCACGTTGCCGCGGTCACGCATGGAGAAGCTGCGCTGCAGCTCCAGGGTGCGGATGAAGGGCTGCGGATGAAGGACAGCAGGAACACCTTGTTGTTGATGAGCTGGGCGAAGAGCTTCAGGGCCTTCTCCACATGCTGTTGCCCATTGCCCTGCACCTGTGGTGGGGCGGATGGGGGAGTGACCGGCAGGTCCGAAGGGGCAGGCCGCTGGCCTCCTATCTGGGCTCGCACCAATAGCCTTGGCCATGGACCCTCGGCACCAGGCCTACAAGCTCCCATCCTGTTTCACACACCCCCTGTGTCGGGGTGACTGGTCTCTGGAGTCTGCAGTGGGCTCTGACCTTCCACTAGAAGAGGCATCTGATTTTGCCAAGGACGTGACAGGAGATAGCCACCAGGCTTCTTCACTTTACTAGTCTCCCCTTAATCCCCTCTGTCCTGATTAATTACCTCTAGTAAAACAAACCAACAAAGAAACAAACAAGCCTCATAGAATCCTATGTCTTTCTTTAAACCACTTTAAATCCATTGTAGAATGAGGCAGGATCTTAGTTCATTAATTCAGTCATTAAGTAAAAAGATGACAATGAGCCTTCCCCCAGAATCACTTGGAAGAGCCAGGGTGCTCCCTTGACTGTGACCTTCCTGAGAGCTTGGCTGCTGTGATGCTGTGATGACCCCCGTCCCTCCCCATTGTCACCCTGCCCTGTGCTGCTGGGCCCCTTGCAGAGTTCCTGGGCAACCCCAGCCCTGTGTCCCTGCGGGGTGGTTGTGCCAGGGAGGCAGGCGTTACCTCCAGCTCCCGCAGGACGGGGTGGTCCTCGATGCCTGGGAACAGGACTCGCATGGCGTAAGTACGATAGTCCAAGTAGGGGATCCCTGAGCGGTCCAGATCGCTGGTCAACTCGTTGATGTCCGTTTGGAGTTCAGCAAAAGCTGTGAGAGTGAGCAGACAGGGAGACTGAGGGGGAGCCCCACTCGAGAAAAGAAAGAGGGCGAAGTTCGTGAAGGAGGAGGGGAGGACCTGGTGTGCACAGACAGAGGCGCAGGGGTGTGTCTCCACAGGGGGCTGGGGGAGCAGATAGTCCTAGGCTGCCATTTTAGATGATGGGAAAATGGGTGATTTTTACATTGTTTTCTCCTCTATGCTTATCTATAATCTTGAATTTTCTTTCTACATATTACAGATGTAGTTAAAACACAGACAGAGGGAGGACATCATTACTGGGTAATTCCCTGAAGATGCTGGAACTGCTGAAACAGGTGAGAGACAGTGGTTGAGGGTGTCAAGCAAAGACCAGACCAGGCACATTGCTGTCCTCTTCCAAGTCAGAGAATAACTCAAGATGCAAGATCCCTGGGGATCCCTGGTCATCAGAAGCTCAGCTGACCGCAAGTTTGGGCAGTAAAGAGCTCCAGCGGTCTCAGCTGGTGGCAGGCCTGTCCCCCTGGTGCCCTCTTCTCCCAAACTTTCCAGTGCTGGCACCAGGAAGAGCCATCACCGTACCCATTTCCCCAGCCTGGCTTTTCCCTTTAATTCAGCAGAAGGCTTATTTCTGACTTAACACTTGAAGCAAAAGGAGAAATGTTTTGATTCCTAATTGAGATGTTTACCCAGAGAGCCTGGTGTGTCCTCTGTCAGAGAGGACAACAGGTACACTTGTCACCTGTGGCTGTGCATGCGTGGGAGATGGTAGAAAACACAGTCTCTACTCCCACACACGTCCATGGCCAAGGACGCCAGTAAGCGGCAGGTGGCCTTCGAGCGCTCAGCCTGCAGCACTGACAGAAAACAAACCCTGGGGGAGGTGGCAGGGAAGGGGGAGAGGTGCTCTCCTGCCTCTCCCATCTGCGCTTCCACTTGCTGCAAAGACAGCTCTGCAAAAACCAGCTAGACACTCCCATATGAGGGACCTATACTATAGGGACATTGAAGCCCTGAGAGGGACAGGGAGTGAGCCAGAGAGTTAGGGCCAAGAGGGACCAGAACAATGTAATGGGACCTGGGTCCTCTTGTGGTAGAAATTCTTAATAGGACTCTTTGGGCCCTAAAAGCAAAGGGAGTTTCTAGAAAAGCAGAGGTCAATGCAGCATATAAAGGCTTGAGTGGGAGGGACGGGAGTACAGATGGGAGCCGCTGGTCGGGAGGAAGGTCACACGGCTGGTGAAGAGCAAGGGTCAGGGGGCAAGGGCTGGCTTCCGCTCACCTTCCTTGCATTCCAGGGCCACACGGGACTCCAGGTTGTCCATCTGCATTTGGAGCCGCTTGAGCGTGAGGTCGTTTTCTCGAGACTTGCGCTTGTAGGCGATGAGCACGATGATGACGATGATGAGCAGGAGGCTGCCGCCGGCTGCGATGCTGACGATGGCTGGCAGGGTCAGCAAGCTGTCTGAGATGACACTCACCGAGCCAGGCGAGAACACCATCCCGCCCACGTGAACCTGTGCATTGTACACACACAGACGCACACGGATGCACACAGGTGTAGAGCCCTGGCATGCCATCCAGCCCTTACAGTGTGAGGAAGGACATGACAGACCACAACCACACAGTGCAAATTGGATACGAAGCAACTTCCTGCCTTGGCATCTGCCTGCCTTTCCTTGTGTGCTCAGCTTCTACCCATTTTAATGTCGGACACGGAGATGAGGAGATAAAGAGGGTGTGAGTCAGGCAACGAGGCGGAAGAGAGTGCCTTCCTTTATGACAGACCACGCATGCACGGTGTGGAGGGAGGAAGCAGTAGAAGAGGGGCCCACTCACCATGACCTTGTGCTGCCCCGTGAGGTTGGGCGGCTCGCAGAGAAGCTGTGTCTCGGACACGGTGACGGCGCAAGGGGTCTCTCCAATTAGCACTGTGTAGTTGAGTTTGGCTCCTCCAGAGGCAGGAGGGCAGAGGTTCTTGCCCTGTAGAGAACAGTGATCTTAGCAGGAATAATTGACACAGATGCACAAAGTTAATTGTCTACCTAAGAGACTAAGGAGATGGGGTAGGGGTAGCAGCGCAAAAGCCAATGAATGACTCCCGGGCAGTGTTTTGGGGGTGACTTCTTCTTTTTTTTTTTTTTTTTAAGTGTGCAACAGGGTGTATGCACTTGCTGGAGAGAGACAGGAATAGTGAGAAAGCGCCCCCCAAGGAGAATGGCCACAGTCCCTTCTCCATTCTCCTTTCAGGATTTTTGCCACACACACACAGACGCCCAGCGTGGTTTTCAAGCTACTTGAACTGCACCATCTGCCATGTGGGATCCAGCCGCCCTAACCACCAAGCCCGGACCTGACTGGAGGTGACTTCTAATAGCCACAACTTAGAGAGGAAACACAGGAAGGAGAGAATGAAGGTGAAGAAGAGGGTGGGAAAGAGGCAGTGAAGACTAAACTCTAAACGAGAATACTTAGGGGAGGTCTCATGGGATTGGATGACAGTGGAGGGGTAACAAAACGCTGGTGAACAGTCCCAGGGCACTGTGACTCTTGAAATACGTGTGCAGGTCCCTGCGGCCGTGGAAATGACAGTAAATGGAAGCAGTTACTTCCAACTCACTGCAGAGCCTCTGCTTCCCAGAGCTCCCAGGAACAAACAGAAACATTCTAAAGTGTTTCTGGAGAATCCCCAGGGCAAGATATATTACGCCATGGGTCGATGTCCACAAACAAGCTCCTGCTCTTGGGAGGTGACAGCTCTGTGAGCCCACATGCACAGAGAGAACAGGAAGCCAGGCAGGCCGGAGGAGGTGGGGTGTGCAGCACCCTCACTCCTACCTTCAGGATGATGGGGGATCCTGGCTTCTGGTCCAGGACTCCAGTTGGGCTGAGCAGTTCAAAGGTCGGGTTGGGGTAGTAGATGAACTTGGTGTCGTTGTAAATCAGCAAGGATTGGACGTTGTTAAAGACAAACCCGAACTCGTCTGGCCGTTCCACGGTGTCCAGGCCAGGCCGGTAGTCGGTAGTCAGGGAGGGCGCCAGGCAGGTTAAGGTGGTTGTGTTCACAACTTTACACACCTGAAGGCCCAGAGAGCAGCACTCAAATACCAGGTCCCTCTGCCGCCCTCCCACCCTATTCTTGCTTTTGGGCACGTCCTCTCTGAGTCACTAACTTGCCTTCCCACAATGCAGCCTTTAAGGAAAAGGGTGATGTGGGTGCATTTGTATCTCAGTCATTCGCTCATTCATTCACCAGCACTGTTTGAGCACCTGCTTTGTGCCAGGCAGCGGGCTCGACCTTGGGGCTCTGGAGTGAAGTAGTCAGTCTCCAGGGGGAGACGTAGGACTTGGCGAAGCGAACATCTCAAGATAGCCCTGGTGGAGGGCCTGTGCTCCGAGAGAAGCGCAACCCTGCACAGTGCATGCATGGGCGTGAAAACGCTCCTGTGGGGAGGACCAGGTGTTCTGGGAGTGCATGCATGTGAGTGTGAGCATATGTGTGAATGCGTGTAACCTGAGGTGTGGGGGGGGTGTGACTCACAGTTTTCCCTTTGAAGAAATGAATGAAATTTAATCTGAAGAATGAGTAGGGCTTATGGAGACAAAGAGGGAGGGGACAGGGGAACAAGCCCCAGGCAGAGGGTCCCAAGGTGAAGGCCTAGGATGAGGGAGCCTGGGCTGTGTAGAAGTGAGAGCAGTGCAGTGCGGAGTGTGTGCGTGTGTCTGTGTTAGTGTGGAGCAGAAAGTGGTGTGATGAGCACTCTGCCCAGCACATAGTAGGTGTTCAGTTAATATTTCTTGACTATATCGATAAATAAACAGGATGCTGCGACTTTTAGCATGTTTTCCTTAGGACCTCTCTCTCTGGCACTGGAGCTGAACCCTGGTCCTGACACCGTGACATCTGTTTTTTGTGGTGGACTCTGGCCATCCAGTGGAGGCTGGCCCTGTTTAGCATGAGCTCCGCTGTACAGACTGGTGCTTTAGTCCTGGGGTTGCCCGAGGCAGCAGCCAGACTGCAGGCACCACGAAAGGACCCACACAGGGCTGGGGAGGAAACTGACTCCGACCCCCCTCCTTCTGGCTCCCACGTAGCCCCGCTTGGGTTCAGCCGAAAACCAGGTTGGGGTGCGGCAGTGGGAGCCATGGCGTCCACAGCAGCCCAGGGCCTCTCTGAACCCGCCTGCTCAAAGTACACGCTGTCCTGGCAGGACCACACATGGTGTGTGTCTGGCCAACATACACACATGGCTTCATGTTCAGAAAACAAGGCTGTGTGTGAAACTGCAAAAACGCTGACGCTTCCAGAGCGATTATGTCTAGAGATGATGTCAGCTTCCAATCCAAGTCCTGACCCTCCTTTCCAGAGGGAGTTCAAGAGCTTAAACAGGAGTCTCATGGTGGCCTTCAGCTTTAGCAGGGATCCAGACCCTTCTCGCCCTTGTCATCATCACAGACCTCAGCAGTTCCTTATGAACCTGATGTCCCTGTCACGTTGCACCTGGAGACACTGAGGTCCAGGGAAGATGAGGGGTGCCCAGCCCCTGGGCTCTCAGGGAAGACACCCAGCTTCTAAGGGCCTCATCCCTCTCCCATCTTCCTCCCTGCTCCAGTTTCCCTTGATGGTTCTTCTGTGAATAAGCAAATCAAGACCAGAGGCTCTGGAACTTACTGCCCTGTGCTGCATCGGCACTTTGTTTGCCAAACATTCCTTTGGGTTTTGTGGCTTCCCTCTGGCCTCATCCTCAGGGACTGCTTGGAAAACCCAAGGCATGGGTAGCTCCAGGTGGGCTGAGGATGAGAGGGCCCTGAGAGGGCTGCAGGGGCAAAGTTCTTGCCCTCCACTCCTGAAAGAGGAGATGTAGGGCAGAGCTTGCAAGCTCCCCATTCTGGGGCCAGGCTCGACAGACAGCTGCATCTCCACATGCTCCCCTTCCAGGCCAGCAGACTCCAGATGGGTCAGTGTTGAATCCCAGGGCCCCCTGGGCTCTCCAGAGGGCAGGACGACTACTTAACTCCTTAAAACATTGTGCTCTGGTGTGTGGGATGGGGTGTGCTGGGCAGATCCTGTCCAGGGTTGCGATGAGTACTGGTGAGGAGGGCAGGGATGTGGACCTGAGCCTGCTGCCACAGACGTCAGGTGCAGGAGGCATCCAGCCCAGACCTA
>NW_006160147.1:6316927-6332959 GCF_000334495.1 Tupaia belangeri chinensis
GCTGCTGGGGGACTCCTTTGGAAGCCTCTGGAGGTCAGTCTTGTCAGTGAGGTCCTCATGCTTCCAAATCCTCCCTGTCCCATCCTAATCATCCAAAGCTTTGACATCCAGGGCCTTGCTGTCTAGGGACGGGCTGTCCCTGCCAGGGCTGGCCACTTACTAGAGATGGCAAACAGCTGCCTCTGGGGCGACTTTCATATGCAAACAGACCAATCCAGATCGCACCCTCAAGCCCTCCTTTATACTCCTGACCACTATCACGTGCCCTAATCACCTCAGGGCTTGGTGCACAGCCCCTATGCCCCAGGGCCTGCTGACATTATTTGAATGAGCTGATCCTAACCCTGCTTACCCAGGCAGAAAGGGTTCTCAGTACAGTTTCTTCCCTCTTCCCCACCTCCTGCCTGATCTTGCTGCTTCCTCATGTCTGGGGTCCCCCCCTTCTTCCCCCTCCCCCGCATGGTCTATGCCTTTTCTCTTAGGATCTCATCCGTGAGTTCAACAAACTGTACTGTGCTCTTGCCATTCCTGGGTAGTAAAAAGGCTTACATCTTAAAGTGCGTATCTAAATTGCTTTTTAAAAAATCACTCTGGGTGTGAGTTCACTGGCTTCATTCCCAAGCCTTACCCACCTCCTTTAGGTCCTGGAGGCATTTTGTTCTGTTTGGTAAGGCAGGGGCACACTCTGTTGCAATTCTGCTGCTCAGTTTCCCCAGTTCTGGGACTATAGGCATACGCCATGGTGCCCAGCTTTCTAGGATGGGGCCAGGAGTTGAACTTGGGCTTTCCATATGGCCTCACCCTGCAGGGCAGCAGCATCTTCGCTTGTGCCACTGTGGCTGGGCCAGTCCTGGCAGAGGTGATGTGTGTGCTCCTGAGAACACTACCTTCAGTCTGGACGTGGACTGGAGGCACAGGCTCTTCTACCAGGGATGAAGTTCTACCCTGGGAGAGGAGGCACGTGCTCACCTGGCCTGGGGGGATGCAACCATGGTGGGTACTAAAGGTGCCCTACGGGTGTCCTATGTCTCTAGCATGATGGTAATGTCAAGCCCAGCAGCATCCCCTGTGGTCTAGCTATGAAAAGTCTGAGTGTTTGGGATCAGGCTTGGTCCCGCCACCAGTCACCCTTAGGGTCAGGGACAAGCTATTTACTCTTTCCTGCCTTGGGTTCCTCAGCTATACAACGAAGCGGATGGACCACATGATCCCTGAGACCTTTCCAGGGCCACATGCCTCAGGCATGCTGGGAATGCGTTAGTGCTGAGAGGGGACACATGACACCATTTTCCCCATCACCCCCTGAACCTGGCCAATCCCAGGAAGGTCAACGTGGGGCTAATAGTAACTCACATGAGAAGTAATGGCCCCGATAGTGTCTGCTGGACCGTAATTATGAATACAGTAAAGTTTCAGAAAACACAGGCTGCAGAGAGTAAGATGGAGCCACTAGAGCAAAGGCAAAAAATCTGCACCAACAAGTCAGACATTCTCCTTTGTGATGCAGAGAACTTCTTTACAAAAATCACAAAAAATCTATAATGGAAAATAATTAAATTACATAGCTTTGCCCAAAGGGGTAAAGTAAAATGCTCAAAGCAATCATCTGGGAAGCAGGGTGGAATTATTTGTATGCAGTGACATTTATCGGGTGCCAGCCTGGTACTAACTGTGGCCTGGCATGTGATGAATCTGAGAGGCAAGTCTTCTCCACCCCAGTCACAGCTGAGGAGTAGAGAGAGGGTCAGCGGCTAAGTGACTTGGTGATGGTTGTATAGCTAAGAGATGTGGAGTCCTGCTTCCAGTGCAGAAATGTCTGAATGGAGAGCCCGAATATCTTCCGCCACCCAACACTGCTTCTTACAGACCTCAAAGTGCCACAGAATAGGAGCTCTCTAGAGCAGCATCATGGTGCAGAAGCCAGTATTGTATCCACATACTGTGTTACCTCTGACTAGACACTATGCTATAATTATAAACATCTCTATAAGGTCCAGGTATCTGGGGCCATGTCTTGGGCTCAGAGTCTTCTCTAGTACCCAGGTGCTCCTGCACCTATAACCCAGAGCTTAGCACTCTGCAAAACACAGACACGTGCTATGCAGACCAAGAGCTGGGGGTACCAGCCGTTACTCACATTGACAGATTCCTTGCCATTAAACTTGACTCGAATCCTTGGTTCCTGAATGACATCCAGGTTGAAGCCTGTGATGGTCAGGGGGGTGTGGCCGCTGGGAACAAGCAGAGTCTGGGTTAGGTAAAGCTCCCTCAAACCTGGCAGGATGAACCTCAGCCACTGGCATCCCGCTCACAGGCCACACCTGGGTTGCAGGGAGCATGCCACATGCCTCCCCCCACCCTCTGCCTCACCTGGCAATGCTCCACTCTGGCTCGATGCGCTGGACTCGAGGATCATCTATGTACTCGAACTGCAGGTTGTTATCCACATGGGCTCGGTCAACACTCACGGAAACAGGGACTGGGCCCAGCCCATTGGAGGATGGGGGTGAGACACACACGATCTCATTCATTGACCTCCTAATGGAGACAGCGGGAGCGTTGAGAAGAAAGGTGTGGGCACCAGGGGGTGCCGTCTGGCTTGAAAGGGTTTTCCTTGGTGTGAGGGTATGGCCCTGGGGGGGTGTTCCTCTGTCCTTCAGGGTTCTGTGCTGTGGAGCTACCCCTCATTAGTATCAGTGAGTGTCCTCTTTGACCTGAAAGCCCTCTCTAATAGGATTAGGAAAGGGGGGCCAGCAGGTGGTGTGGTGATGAAGGGCCCTGGACTCCCACATGTCCTACGGTGGTTCGAATCCTGGACCTGGGGGCTTGCTACCTCACTTTCCTTCTTTCTCTCTCTCTCTCTCTGTCCCTCTCTGGTTAAATTAAAATAAATACAGCAATGCTCCACTCTGGCTCGATGCGCTGGACTCGAGGATCATCTATGTACTCGAACTGCAGGTTGTTATCCACATGGGCTCGGTCAACACTCACGGAAACAGGGACTGGGCCCAGCCCATTGGAGGATGGGGGTGAGACACACACGATCTCATTCATTGACCTCCTAATGGAGACAGCGGGAGCGTTGAGAAGAAAGGTGTGGGCACCAGGGGGTGCCGTCTGGCTTGAAAGGGTTTTCCTTGGTGTGAGGGTATGGCCCTGGGGGGGTGTTCCTCTGTCCTTCAGGGTTCTGTGCTGTGGAGCTACCCCTCATTAGTATCAGTGAGTGTCCTCTTTGACCTGAAAGCCCTCTCTAATAGGATTAGGAAAGGGGGGCCAGCAGGTGGTGTGGTGATGAAGGGCCCTGGACTCCCACATGTCCTACGGTGGTTCGAATCCTGGACCTGGGGGCTTGCTACCTCACTTTCCTTCTTTCTCTCTCTCTCTCTCTGTCCCTCTCTGGTTAAATTAAAATAAATACATAAAGTTGAATAAAACAATTCTTAAAAAATAGGATTCGGGAGGAAGCAAATTGGAGAAGGAGGTCAGGGAATGTGGGCAGGGATAGGCTTCTTGGGTTTTGAGAGGAACAACTATTTTCTTCTAGGAAGATCCAGAGTCTGGCTGGGCAATCAACAAATATTCATCAAACACCTGCTAGACACTGCAGTGTCTACACACCGTGTGCAGTGAGCACACGGTCCTCGCCTGCTGGAAATGATGGTCCAAGGAGGGGATCATCAGCAAGTTAATACCAGGCACACGGGGTTCTCATCCCTGGCTTCTTTCCAGATTCCCTCAGGATTCTCTACACCCCCAGGGCTGACAGACAGTAGGTGTTCAATTCATTATGACGATGCCTGAGCATGACACAGCATGTCCTGTGTGCTGACTAACGACTGAGACCATGCAGCCTCCATGCTTCTCAAGTTACTGAGTAATTAGTGGGGACTTAATGAATGCCTGATCCTGATGGTAGCTGAGCCTTCTCCACCTGGCATCCTTATGGACCTCACTTGTAATTACTTTTATTTTTCTTTATTAGTTCTGCTATGGGGAACATGCACTGGCTTGAGAGAGTCAGGGAGAGACACAGAGAGAGTGAGAGAAAGCACCCCACAGAGGGATGGCCATGCTTCAATCCCTTCTCCTCCATTCTCCTCTCAGAATTTTGGGCACACACACACATGCCCAGAGTGCTTTTCAAGCTGCTGGGTCTGGGACTCAAAGTGCATAGTCAGCCATGTGGGATCCTGCTGCAGCCTCCATGCTTCTCAAGTTACTGAGTAATTAGTGGGGACTTAATGAATGCCTGATCCTGATGGTAGCTGAGCCTTCTCCACCTGGCATCCTTATGGACCTCACTTGTAATTACTTTTATTTTTCTTTATTAGTTCTGCTATGGGGAACATGCACTGGCTTGAGAGAGTCAGGGAGAGACACAGAGAGAGTGAGAGAAAGCACCCCACAGAGGGATGGCCATGCTTCAATCCCTTCTCCTCCATTCTCCTCTCAGAATTTTGGGCACACACACACATGCCCAGAGTGCTTTTCAAGCTGCTGGGTCTGGGACTCAAAGTGCATAGTCAGCCATGTGGGATCCTGCTGCTTTAACCACCATACCACCCACTTGCCCCATTTCTAATCATTTCTAGAAGTATCCAGCCCCTGTGACACATGAGATGGGAACTACATGGCATATATTCGTGCAGGGATGGGAATGATGTTTGGGTCTAGGCTGTGGCCAACAACATGGAGGGCTGGAGCAGGCCTGTGCACGGACACATGTGGGCTCTATAGGAACATGGGCACAGCATGCACCCCAGAGGTACGACCTTCCAGTTGGCCTTCAGGTGCATCTTACCCATAGAACTCGCAGGTCTGGTTGCCCAGGTGTACTGCCACGCTGCTCCCAGCCCCAAGGTAGTGGCCCGTGATGGTCACCATGGTGCCTCCGGACTCTGGCCCTCGGATGGGGCTGAGTGACAGCACAGAAGGGTTCTTTGGAAGAAAGCAGAGAAATAATCACAGCTTAGGTTTTTCTTCAAAGGGATGGAGGAAAACTAGACCTAAGGCTAGAAGAAACAACTGTCATCATGGGGAAGCAGAGTGCTTTCCCTGCCCTTTGTAATCCCACGTGTTCCTTCTGTTTACCCTGGAGCTGAGACCCTTTCTAAAAAGAGCCTCTGGGCATGCCCTGGGAAGGCAGAAGGGCCAGTATTGGAATTAATTAACTCCCCGGAGAGACTCATGCTCATACACTGAAGGGAAAGCGGAGGTGACACTGACTAATCTATCAATTAGTTTACAAATTGAGAACAATTTGAAAATGCTTCTCTATCTAGAGCCTGTACTGATTTTTTTGTCACAAAATCGATAGGACTGAATAAAGCGTCCCTGTCTGGGTCGGGCCACCTAGAGGCTAAAGTCCTCCATTAATGGCCCATGCATATGTCCTTGTGTCCCTCCCTAAGCATGTGAAGGGCACAGCAGGGTCTGGTGCAGAGAGCTGTCAGTAAACATTAGCCATTACTTCTGCAACCTTCATGGAGGGAGGGAGGGTGGTCATTGGTTCAGACTTTCCAGCAAGCTCACTAAGTTGTAAAATTGAGCCTGATACTTTAAAGAAATGTCTAGCCTAAAATGCATCAGGCAGCCAAGCTAATTCAGAAACGAACTGCTTCTGCCTCTAGGACAGTGGAATGGAATGGAAAGTGCATTTAACTGAGCAACTACACAGACACAGACATGCATTCTAGTGGACACTGGCCCCTCACTAGCTGTGAGCCCTGTGACAAGTTTTGAGAGTGTTCTGGAAGTCTGTTCACTCCTGTGTCAATTTATCTCTAAAGCCCCACCCAGCTGTGACAGTCTACATTTGTCTCCCTCTAGTCCTTCTGTGACGGCTCCTCACACAAGAACCCATCTGCCCCGAGTAGGAGATGGAGTAGGTTGGCTGCAGATAGGCCATGCTCCTCTCCATTCTGAGAAAGAGGGGGGAAGAAAACGGCAGAGATGCCAAGATGAGAAGGCAGAGGCCGGAAAAGCTAAAACAGGCACTCAAATGCTTTAGAGAGAAAAGAATTCTGTGGTATAGTGATTTTTCAAAACTCTTAGCAAGGCTGGTTTGACCCCATCTGCTAGTGTGAATGCTTTCTCATGGAATACTCAATATGGCACTGTAGGGAAGTGTCAGAAAAGGGACCCTAGGGCTCAGGAGCAAGTTATTGATTTGTATAAATATAGCCCCAGTGGACTCCAGGGTGCGAAAGTGAGTTATCGAGTTACAGTATGATGCTAGTGCCAGAAACCCTCTGTGATTCTACCAGCTATTGCCTGAGCAAGAAGGGGTCTGCAGGCATGTGTGTGTGTGTAACACATGTAACACATCGACACGGAGAGACGGGCTCATATGCCACGCTCTCTTGTTCCCGTCTCTCACACACACCCCTGCCAGATTTCAGCGACTCTTCTCAACTCCCACTTAAAATATCTTTGGCAGAAAACAAAGCAGGAGGATAAATATAGACCCATTTAATTAGGTCCCTCAGGCAATGTGTCCTCATTAGGCTGGAATTAGATGGAGGTGTCACACTGGCAGGACAGAGGGCAGCCCCTCTCTATCTAGGAGCCACTTTCTAAGGAAGGTCTGATGTTGCCTGATTTAGAACTCTGACCTGTGGCCCTCTGGGACTGCGAGTCTCCACAGCTTTGCAACTCACATGTCCAACCTGCCCTGGAAAGATGGCAAGGCCACAAGTTTCTTTTTCTGGTCTCCTATGTGGTTGGCAAGAAACGTGGTAGGGCCTGGCTTGGCAGTGAGTGTGGGGTTTTCCTGGGAGAAGTCTGGAGCAGATTTATTTATTAAAGAGTTACTTATTTTATTAATTATTATTATTATTTTAAAAATTTGCTATAAGACACATGTGCTCACCAGAGAGAGACAGAGAGAGAGAGAGGGAAAGTAAGAAAGTAAGCTGGAAGGTATTGGACTTCAACCGTGGATGTCCAGGTGGGAGTCCAGCACCTTAACCATCATGCCACCTGCTGGCTCCAAAGATGGGCTTTTGCTGGACACCTAGCCCCAGTACTCACCACAAAAGTATACTGCTGGTGGGACTTGGTCATGAACTCCGGTTTACACTCGCCAATGCATAGGCGCACTGGCCCAGAGGTGGTTCCCACGACGGCATGCCCCATCTCACAGACAATCCTGAGGAGACAGTAAACCTTCCAGTGAGAGGCTTGGCGAGAGCACATCCCTGCCCGGCTCGCTCACCCAGTTGCAGTGCAGACTCATCTCAGTCTTGTAGCAAGTGCTGGACTAAGACTCAGCTAGGCCACTCATGTAGCAGTGTGAGCTTGGGTATAGTGCTTCCCCTTTCTGGGCTTCAGTTTCATCTACACGGTACGAGGTTTGGATTAGATCACCTCTAAAGCCCTGCATGCCTCTATGTGGCCAAATTCTGGGACCAAGCCTGTAGTCCCCAGTGCCTGGCATGGTGCCTCACATTGGGTAGGTACTAAGTATTTTGAAATAAATGGGATATCCGACAGGGAAATCTAGGAGCAGCTATTTCATCTGTTCTCTCTCTAAGTGACTAGCCAACACTGCGACTCTTCCTCAAAGAGCAGGGAGAGCCTGCTTGCCAAGCTGATTCCATTGTGGTTTATTGCCTGCAGTGAGTTTTAAAAAGGGAGAGATAATCTGGTGAGATAGTGAGAGCTCAAAACAGGGGCTCCCAGCACAAGAGGAGCGAGTCCTGTAGCAGTAGGTGCAGGGGTAGAGGCAGAGAAGTTCATTAGGCCATCAGGCCAGCAGACGCCAGCCTCCGACTTAATCAAGGGCCAAGTGCACTAAGCTGATGGGGAAAGCAGTGGTATGGCCCTGGGTGGGAAGTCACACCTCGCTCTAGCAGGAGAGCTGGAGGGAGGAGGCGTGGTGCTCTCTCTTGAGCAGTCAGATCAATACTCCCAGCGTCAGCCTCCTGGGTGCCCACGAACAGTTTCACAGGCACACTTAGATACTGGCTGCCTGAGCCCCAGCAGCCTTCCAGAAAGGTGGGCGGCTGGGAGACAGAGGAGGGACAGCAGAAATCAGGTTCTTGGGGCTACCTGTTGCCTGGAATTATAGGGCCTGGGTTGGGTGGGAGGGGCCCTATCAAGCTCCAAGAAAGGATCTGGGAATGGAGAGGATTTTCCTTTCCTCCCAACACCATCTACAGTTCAGAGCAGTCTGGTGGCCTTGGTAGGTTTGCTTAAAGGGGAGTCAGAAAAACAGACCCCCCCCCTCCACTAATCCCCAGCATTATCCGGGCACGGTGGGGAAGATCCGTGTTTAACGGAGCGAGCGATGCTTATCTCAACAGCTTCTCTAGGAAGGAAGGTAACTAAACAGAGATTTCATTTCGATGTAATAAAACTTGCATTAAGCAAATACGCCGCATGCTCACACACTCGGCATGCCTCCGATCTCCATCTCCTTCATAACAGTTAATCCCAAATAAGTACTTTCACTCCTGGCGAATATTTACTTAACATGCAATAACTGTCTTATTACGTTTAGCATATTAGATTCAACAAGAACGTACTGAATGCACATGGAAGAACAGTCTCACTTCCCTTTCTCTATGAATAAAGTAATTAATTTTGAACCCAAGTAAACATGATAGCAATGATCAATTAGTATTTGACATGTAACTGTCTCCTTAAACCTCATTAGCAGAGCATTTGAGAAGCTCGATTTAAAGTTCTATGTGTGGTTATTATCCTGTTGCTACCTGCTTGGAGTACCGACTCCCCCATGCTGCTTCCTGGGCCCTCGCATCTTTTTTATTTATTTATTTATTTTTTTGGTAGAGGTTTTCGCTATAGGGCACGTGCACTCGCCAGAAAGACAGAGAGAGACAGAGAGACAGAAAGTGAGAAATCACCCCCCAGGGGGGATGGCCACACTGCAATCCCTTCTCCTCCATTCTCCTCTTGGGATCTTGGGCACGCACGCACACAGACCCGGTGTGAGTTTAAGCCACCAGGTCTGGGACTCGAACTGCAGTCGACTACATGGGAGTTCAGCGACATAGCCATTACGCTAACTGCTGGTCCCCTGGGCCCTCACATCTTCTGTTTGGGGTCCCTGTTTTCCTGCACACCAGGTCCTGCAGTATCAAAGAACTATGGAACAAAATCAGCTGCCCTTTGAGGGTAGTAAGGAGGAGAGGAGGAGAGAGAAAGGGAAGAAGCAGGTATGAGTCCCTTTCCCTCTCCTCTAATCAGGCTGGCTTGTTTCTCAATCACTGCTCTTAGGCATTTGACTGGACCGATCCTCGGAAAGAAAAGGACGAAGAAATTATCTTAGGTTTGAAGTTATGGGAAAAGGTAATGTGAGAACACGTGAAGGCCATAGCAGCATTGGAATGTTCCTCCATGGGCAAGGAGAAGCCTGGGATGGCCCTGTTTGGCATCTGTGTAGGGAGTTAACAGTAGGCTGGAGCTTCTTGGCACACTGGTTTGCTCTAGAGCATTTTCTTGCTCAGAGTTCATGTCCCAGAAGACAAACTTTGCATGTCAAGCACCTGGGAAAAGAGATGGGGGAGAGATGGCTGCTGCGTAAGTGTCCAGGGATAAACACCTGTGGTTCTGGTTCCGAATGCTCCACCCAGAAGGGCCTGCTGTAGGGGCTCAGGGGCTGGGCTGCAGTGAGGGCCCAGAGCTGGCCTCTGGGACCCCTTCCTCGGCAGTGCTGCCAAGCTCCCTTCTGGCACAAAGAATGAGTAAGAGAGCACTGTGGTTGACAGTGGGCTATAGAGAAGGGTCTGGGTTGGATTCGAGATCTCAGGAAATCAGACAGCTGGGTAGACCAACACTCAAATGCTTCTCCCTAACTCTACTTCCCTTTCATTCCTTGAATCCTACAAGAAAGGTGGAAAGGCCTCGAGTGTATGTGTTGTAGGCATTTGTTCTCTGAGCTCAGGGACATAGGGAGTTAAAGGAAGAAGCAAGGACAGCTGCAGGGAGTGAAGAGGGTGATATTGAGGGAAAGTGTCATGCCAAAGCAGACTCTATAGTTTATCCTAATAAGAGTTACAATTCTCTGTGGTACAGGCACTCTGTAAGACAGGGTGTCAGCCCCAGGCTCTGCCACAGGGCAGGTCTTACTTCTCCATCTCACAGGTAAGGAAACTAAGGCTCAGAGATGCTACGTGACTTCTCTGCAGCCACATGTGTGGTACATGGCAGGGTCCGGATTCAAATCCAGGTCAGCCTGACTCCCAAGCTCACATGTGATCACTCTACTGCTGCTGGATTGAGTGGGATGCTCTGTTTGTCTTTCAGGGAGGGACGAGCTTATGGACATGGCAGCAATGATAGAAGTGAGGTGGTTGGCCGTGGGGTGTGAGAAAGCACCAGCTGGGTTCCTAAGACTCTATTCACCTGTCACTCTCACCTTCTTGGTTGTAGAAAACCATAGGTGGTTGTCTCCTCTGGGCCGTGTAAGTCGCAGGTTTCTGTGTGTGGGTTCCTAGGCTTTCCTGCCCCCCTGTCTCCTCCCTGCATCCCAGGTGACTCTGAGAGGCCTGTGTACTGTTAGGAGACAGTAGCCAGAGATGCCCACATTTTCTCCTTCTAAAGTGAGGAGTTGGACCAAATAACTATCCAGCTTGGATATTTGAACACCTGACTCCTGGTTGACAAGGAGCTTCTGGGAACACCTTAGTGCCACTGATAAGCGTTCTTATGATGGGAGTGGTGGGTTCCATGGGGCATATAGTTTTCTGCTTTGGATAACCTAAGGGCCATGCAAACGGCTGTAGAGATGATCTATTCACACACACTTATTCTCCAAATGAGACATTAGAGTGTCAGGAAAAAAAGCGACTTGCCCAAAGTCACCTTGCTCATCAGTAGCTTTGTGGAGGGCCGACATTCAGTCTCCTGGCACCTGGCTCAGTGTCCTCACTCCCATTCTACACCACCTCCCAAAGCCTCACCCACAGGGTGCCTTGCTCCCTGGGGTGGGGAGCGCACACATCTAACATCCATCTGGCCGTGGCCAAGTTCCCAGGTGCAGCAGATGGAAGGAGGAGATCTCAGGTCCTGAGCTAAGACTGTCTCACGCAGAGCCCTGTCCCAGGAGGGGTTGAACTGCAGCCTCAACCGCATCCCATTGCCTGGAAAAAGTCCTGCGACTCAATCATCCAGCCCTCCACAGACCTGTGGGGTGCTGATTGCAGGACTAAGTGGGGCCCTTTAACCAACATTAACCTAATTGCTGAGTGATAGATGGCACGGCACAAGCATATGGTGAATCATTACCGTGCCTGCTAATCCTGCCCGTGCCCGGGACTCTGCACCGAGCTCGCTTAGCCAAATTCATCTCTCACAGACATCTGTAACGATGGTGCCTGCTGCTCACTGCCCGGGATGGAGGCTTTAATGATGTTAACAAACTCTGAACCTCCAGAGTGGTAATGAGGCTGACACGGCGGGAAACCAGGGCTGCATCCAGCGAGGTGCGGGATTTGCACGCTGCCTCCTGCCTGCCCCATGCCTGGGAGATGACGGTGGTGCTTTACTAGGGTAACCACCAGCCTGGGTAGGAACCCATGGAGACCATTCACCTCCCTGGGGTTCTTTTCATATCCTCACTTCCTGTTTCTCTTGGTCTCTTTTTATCTTGGCCCTGGGTGAGTTGTACATTTGAATAAAAAAAATAGAACTAAAGTCCCTTACATTTGCATAAGCATGTTAGGCCAATGAAGGTCAGAGAAACCAAATAGCTAGTAAGGTCTCAGGGCTGGTGGGTAGAGGAGCCAGGGCTAAAACAACATTCAATTCTAAGTCTCATGGGATTGTGAGGCCTAGTTGTTCAAGCAAGATTTCTCACTTCTCAGAGGACAGTCGTCCTAAGCTCTGTCCTTTGAAGTCTTGATGCTTCTCAGTATGTTGGAGACCTGTCTCTGCTCTGGCATTTGGGGTCAATGTGACTGAGTGCCCAGCCGGGCTGGCAGGGTGCTGGGCTCTGTAAAGACTGGCCGAGGACATCTGCAGGCAGTCCTGGCTCCGGCCTCACCCCCTTCTACCTCCTCTTCTGGCTCAGAAGCATGACTATGTCATTTGTCTTCTTCCCCCTCCTGCTCCTCTATGGGCCCAGCCAGCCTTTTTGCCAAGACTCACTCCTTGCAGGAATAAGGTCATCAGGGAGGGATCAGGTCAGAAGAAACTGAGGCATCTGTCAACCCCTGCACCTCTCCTGGCCAGCAAACATCCCACAGCCCTGAGTCTGGGCTCCCTGGGGTGAGGAGCATGCATGTCTAACATCCACCTGGCTGTGGCTTGACCCTCCTCTGGGCCATACTGGGATCATGGCTCCTGAACCTCAAAGCCACATGCTGATGAGTCACAGAGTTTTCAGGCCACTCTTGTCCCAGAGTCCTGCCCATCACTGAAAAAAAAAGAGCCCTGGCTGAGGAGTCGGGAGACTTGAGTTTTAATCCTGCCACAGCCCTTATGCCCTGAGTGAACCCGGAAGGTCATTTCACTTCTTTGAGCCTGGTGTGCTCTCCTGCTCTGCAGAATGATGGTAACAACATTCCTCTCTCAGGGCCCTTCCCAATTAAAAACGAGATCACGGTGGAGAAAGTTCTCCTGTAACTGAAAAGTGCTGATACAAGACAACATGATGCCACTGGTACTAAATAAAGGCTTGCTCTGGGAGGTCAGAGGGAGGACCTGAAGGGGCAGAAGGACCTGGCTAAGTCATGCTCTGGTCATGCCCTAGGATGCCTTGCAGAGCCCTGTTCTCAAGTGGAATCAGGATGGCTTGACCTGACTTTGCGTGACCAACTGTGCAGAATGCTCTGACTGCTCCCCTGCCTTTCTCCTTCGGAGGGGTAGCATCCCTTCTTCCTCCTGCCCACCCCAGCTTCGTGCCTACCTCCTGCCCACCAGCTCCACAGTGGCCGCCACTGCCAAATGAACACCCCAAATTGGAACATATGTCACTCCTGGAGCTCCGTCCGCCTGTCCGCCACTACATGCCTATTTTCTAATTTCCAGCTGACATTTCCCTTAGTGAAATAAATGAATTTGCTCCGGCGGAGGCCCTGCTCGGATTAAGCTGCTGTCAGAGCCCCATGCACCAAACAAATTGTTGCCCGCAGCCCACCGTGCGGGATGCATTCCAATGGGAGCTGGGGTGGAGGGGTCGGGCAGCCATAGGAGGAGCCTGAGTTTGCCATGCTGTTGGGCCAAGAATATGGACTTGGCGCCAGTGCCCTGATGCCAGAGGAGTAACAGAACAGAGATTAAAACAGAACCGGACCCTCTGAGGGTAGGGGTGGGATACTAGAGGTGCCCTGGGACAGCATCTGGGGCAGGGACCATGGGAGGAGGTGGCTATGGGAGACCAATCCTGGCAAAGTCCCACAGAAAGTGGGGGAGTCTGCAACAGGAAGCTTCCATGGGAAAAGGGCCAGCCAGGGTGGACTCACTGCTCAGCGATGATGTATTCCCCTGGGAGGGGCGTGCAGGGCACCCCAGCCACCTGCACGTGATGGGCGATCTCAGAAAAGTCCAGACCCAGATTCACGCCGTGGATGGTCACTCGTGTCCCTCCTTCAGGTGGTCCGGACACTGTCAAAATCTGTAAGAAGGAGGTGGGATTAGCAAAGCAGGTTGGCCTTGGCAGTGGGAGTAGCTTTGCCTTTCTCCCACCCCCAGGAAGTGTAAGGACTTCGATGGACACCTGCAATCTGGGTGAATAAAGTGTGTTTCTCCACCTTTTAGCTTTTCTAGGACTCTGACAATATCTTCTATTTTACGCTACTCCTTCAGTTCTTTAAATAATCAATTAATTAATCCTTTTATTTAAAAAAATGATCAGACCCAGCCTGGTGGCATAGTGGGTAACAAACTGAACTGCATTATTGGAAGCCATATGACTGACTATGGGTTCAGATCTCTGGGTCAGCTTGAAAATGTGCAGGTCATCTCACACACACCCAAGATCCCCATGAACTAAAAGGCTAGAAAAGGGGGATCACAGAGTGATGAGATACTGTTAAAGGTGTTTCTCTCTTTCTCTCATGTATGTGTGCACATTCTATATCAGGAATAAAATGTAAACATTCAAAAATAAAATAAAAAAAAATCAGAAAGAATACTTGGATTCAAGACAGAAAAATCATCATCTGAGACGTGTCCTTAACACACTAGCTGCCTGGCTTTGGTCAAGTCACGTCATCTCTGTGAATTTCAGTTCTCAGGGGTAAAGGGAGTATTATCCGCAAGGGAGTATTATCTGCTCTACCAACCTCACCGAATAGAGGGTGTGTGTGAGTGGGGGGGGGCACTTTGTAAACCAGAAAAGCTTTGTAATTGTGACAGTGTTATTATTGTCACTCGGGTGTGCTAGACCCTGTAGGGGGTATAGTGATGAACAGGACAGGCAATTTGCCCTCCAGGAACTTCCAGTCAAGGAGGAGGAGATAAAGGAGGCACATAAATAATGCTGATTCAGGGTGTGCAGTGATAAGGCAGATAGAGAGGAAGAACTGCGGGAGCTTGGAGGAGCCCGAGATTAGGGGTGGCTGCAGGGGGGAGGATCAAAGACAGAAATGTGTCTGACATTGTACTGCAAAAAAATCCTTTGACACATGTTAGGACCAAGAAGAAATAACTTCAGGATTTAAAAAAAATCTTTGTTAGCCTTCCGATCAGTAAGGAGCATTTATTTTGTCATTCCCTAATTCAGTCACCAAACACTCACTATCTCACTTTGCTTTGACCTACGGGGAAAAGAAATGGCAGAATATATCAGGTTCTCCCAAGGTGTAAGCCTTCTGTCTGGGATCGGATTAGGCTATTGTAAAAATGCAGCTCTCTGGGATCCAACAGAACTCAGTGTATAAGTTCAAACGTGGTGGTCCATAGTTATCTGAAGTTGGAAGAAATCAGAAGTGAACTCAGTCCCGGATGGCAGAGGAACGTTGTGCTTTAGAACTGGAAGAGATATTGGGGTATCTTATTTTAAGATCTTTATTTTACAGAGAGAAAAATGAGACCCAGAGACATCAGGAATATATCCAAGGCCTTGAACAACTTGTACACACAGCTGTAGAACAAATAGTCAAGTTCTTTTCACGACACTATGAGAAAGGCAAGTTGGAAGATGGAGGGAGAGGGCATGGGGACTTTATCAAGATCAGGACTCCACTAGATTCTTCCAAATTGGACCTCTGGGCAGAGCTGCAGCCTCTGTGTCCTTGGACAATTCTGGAGAACCCTTCGGCCAACCCTGTGCTCACTGGTGGTGGGTGTCTGGTGGGCTGGCAGTCAGTGTACCCCGGGGCCAGAGGGTAGGTGAGTATAGGGAGAAATGCTGCAGAAGGTGCTGGAGACCCTTCCCACCTCCCCTGTCCCCCTCAGAGAGGCAATGTTCCTTTCCTGTGATGTGAGCACCAGAAGTTCTGTCACCAGTTCAGTCATAATTCCCAGAGAGATACCAGGGATGCAGCATGTCGATGTCCCTTGCTGCCTGGGTGACTTGCTGTTCGGACCCAGGCTCTCAGGAAAGTTGGGTTCAGAACCTAGGCTTGAACTTGGCCTCCTGACTATCTCTCCTCTTCAATAGGACTTAGATGGAGCTGCCTCCTTCCTTTCTTGCCAGTTAGGCCATAACACTGTCATTTGGGGGCTCATCTCACCAAGTCACCTTGTCTGTGACTCTGATTCCCTTTTCCGGGAATAAACTATCCCACCTTATGAATAAAAATAAACAAGGTACATGAAATGACTCAAGGGAGATATAGTCAAGGGGGCTTTGAGGTTTCCCTGTGAGTCGGCAGTGCGGGGCTGTGCGTGGGGAAGGAAGGACAGCTTGGAGAGGAGAAAGCTGGCTTGAAGAACCACTGGCCCCTATAGCCCTTCTGTCTCAGAGTACCCCAAAAATATCCAACAGTAGTATATCCTGGCTGTTCCACTCCCTCTGGCACAGTTCCCATAGGGACCTGGGACTCTCAGACTTGGGGAGCTGGACCTCTGCTAATGAGAACCAGGGCAGGGGCTGCCTCCACCCGCTGCAGAACATCAGCA
>NW_006160147.1:6332990-6334806 GCF_000334495.1 Tupaia belangeri chinensis
CAGGAATTTCCTTTCAGGTCTTGGTCTTTTGATCCACTTATAATGAGTTTTGGTGCCCCTCCTCCTCCAGCCACCTGGATGACGTGAACCCACCTAACCCAAAGGAGCTGACAAAACTGTGGCAATTGGTTCTCTCTTCTTCCGCATTTTTATTTTTAAAAATACATTCTCTTGCTCGCTGCAGTTAATTACAACCTTTCAGAAAACCTGTGAAGTGAAATCTTTCTGGAAAGCCTAAAAATATTTGTCTTGCAGGTAGCACGTGGGGATTGCATTGTGGATACTCAGTGGCATTGGCAGGTTCCATGGGGTAGCTTCCTCCTGCTGGTAGGTCACTGTAGTGTTCCTTCAACACTCAAGGGTCAGTGTCAGACATGTGCTTGTAGGTACTACAGGCCCATTTGTTAGAACATAGCTTTTGGAAACATAAGTCAGCTTAGCTATTTAGAGAAGAAGGATCCCCTCCTTCCTTTTGGTAAATTATTAGCAAGTGTTAGGATCTTGGCATGAAGACACAAGTTGAAGAGACAGTTCCAGCAAACAGCTGCTAGAATCTAAACAAGAAGAATCAGTATCCTTATAGGTCATTAAATCAGGTTCATGGGGCTTGGGTAGTGTCTAGGGATTGCTGGGTTTTCATGAGGTTTCTCTTCCACTCTGTACTATGTTTCTGGCATCTGGGGTAGATGGTGAGGAAAGGGGGGGGGGAATAGCTAGGCAACTACCATGCCCTGGGGCTTACAAGGGATGTAGCTTACAGTTTCCTTGCTTAAAGCAAGACCGATGTGTAAGAGTCTGGATTTCCAAAATATAGATGAGGTGGTGATTATTTGATTTGCAAGAGGATTCCCAAGGCCTCCATTACTGAGGACTTTCAAATCTGTATTGTTGGCTCAGACCTCTCTCCTGGGCTCCATAGCCATATATCCAATTGCTACTGGACATCTCAACTTCTACAATACGTCCCTTAGGTATCTCAAATTTCTCCATGTCCAAAAATGAGCTCTTAATATTCCCTCCTCCCACCCCCAACCCAATTACCCTCCTGGAGTCTCAAATTTCAAGGTTAATGGTGTCACTGTACATCCAGCCAGGAATCATGCAAGCATCTTTATCCCTTCCATTCCCTCACCTATCATCTCTAACAAATAAGGTTGCCAGGCCCTATCACTTCTTATTCCCTTGTGTCTTTTGAATCCATGTGTTCCAGAGGTAGGAATCTATCCTAATCACAAGGGTCTCTGTGTTTCTCCATGTAAACCTAACTTTGTCGTAGCTGCCAGGGTGACCTCTATGAGACATGCTTGTCCAGGTTACGAGTCACTTGCTCTAATAACCCTCTATGGTTCTGATTATCTTTACTTTTCACTGTGTCTTCCATGACCTTATTCCATGTCTTCCATATCCTACCCAGATATAAGTGGTTCCTAAATATGCAATGCATTTCCGAAATCTCAGTGCCTTTGGGCATGTCATTTGCTTTCTTAAAAAGACAGTCAAGGTGGAGGTCTGTGCTCAGAGCACCTCTTCTAGCAGATACCACCCAAGGCCTTCCAGGTGACCGAGAAGTAGGGCCATGACGACTGTGTGCTGGTCTAGGGCACTGAGAACCTGGCATCCAGGCTTCTTCACTTCTCATCAGAACCAAGCATCCTCAGGGAGGCTATAGAGGTGAAGCTTGGTGGGAAAGGATGTCTTCTCCAGAGGAGTGAACAGAATCTTCCACAATATCACCTTATGTTAGGCAGCTGTATTGTCTGCAGCTGCCATGGAGACTGTTCCCAGAACACTCCGCAAAGCAACCAGAGCTCTGGTC
>NW_006160147.1:6339180-6374780 GCF_000334495.1 Tupaia belangeri chinensis
ATTGCCAGGTTCCATGGGGTAGCTTCCTCCTGCTGGTAGGTCACTGTAGTGTTCCTTCAACACTCAAGGGTCAGTGTCAGACATGTGCTTGTAGGTACTACAGGCCCATTTGTTAGAACATAGCTTTTGGAAACATAAGTCAGCTTAGCTATTTAGAGAAGAAGGATCCCCTCCTTCCTTTTGGTAAATTATTAGCAAGTGTTAGGATCTTGGCATGAAGACACAAGTTGAAGAGACAGTTCCAGCAAACAGCTGCTAGAATCTAAACAAGAAGAATCAGTATCCTTATAGGTCATTAAATCAGGTTCATGGGGCTTGGGTAGTGTCTAGGGATTGCTGGGTTTTCATGAGGTTTCTCTTCCACTCTGTACTATGTTTCTGGCATCTGGGGTAGATGGTGAGGAAAGGGGGGGGGGAATAGCTAGGCAACTACCATGCCCTGGGGCTTACAAGGGATGTAGCTTACAGTTTCCTTGCTTAAAGCAAGACCGATGTGTAAGAGTCTGGATTTCCAAAATATAGATGAGGTGGTGATTATTTGATTTGCAAGAGGATTCCCAAGGCCTCCATTACTGAGGACTTTCAAATCTGTATTGTTGGCTCAGACCTCTCTCCTGGGCTCCATAGCCATATATTGCATTGCTACTGGACATCTCAACTTCTACAATACGTCCCTTAGGTATCTCAAATTTCTCCATGTCCAAAAATGAGCTCTTAACCTCCTCCCACCCCCAACCCAATTACCCTCCTAGAGTCTCAAATTTCAAGGTTAATGGTGTCACTGTACATCCAGCCAGGAATCATGCAAGCATCTTTATCCCTTCCATTCCCTCACCTATCATCTCTAACAAATAAGGTTGCCAGGCCCTATCACTTCTTATTCCCTTGTGTCTTTTGAATCCATGTGTTCCAGAGGTAGGAATCTATCCTAATCACAAGGGTCTCTGTGTTTCTCCATGTAAACCTAACTTTGTCGTAGCTGCCAGGGTGACCTCTATGAGACATGCTTGTCCAGGTTACGAGTCACTTGCTCTAATAACCCTCTATGGTTCTGATTATCTTTACTTTTCACTGTGTCTTCCATGACCTTATTCCATGTCTTCCATATCCTACCCAGATATAAGTGGTTCCTAAATATGCAATGCATTTCCGAAATCTCAGTGCCTTTGGGCATGTCATTTGCTTTCTTAAAAAGACAGTCAAGGTGGAGGTCTGTGCTCAGAGCACCTCTTCTAGCAGATACCACCCAAGGCCTTCCAGGTGACCGAGAAGTAGGGCCATGACGACTGTGTGCTGGTCTAGGGCACTGAGAACCTGGCATCCAGGCTTCTTCACTTCTCATCAGAACCAAGCATCCTCAGGGAGGCTATAGAGGTGAAGCTTGGTGGGAAAGGATGTCTTCTCCAGAGGAGTGAACAGAATCTTCCACAATATCACCTTATGTTAGGCAGCTGTATTGTCTGCAGCTGCCATGGAGACTGTTCCCAGAACACTCTGAAAAGCACCCAGAGCTCTGTTCTGTAAAGCTGGGTCTGTTGGGAGTCAAGTCTGACTTTTCTATACAAGTTTATTCTTTATTTTAGAGAGATTTTTTGCTATAGGGCATGTGCACTTGCCAGAAAGACAGAGCAAGAGAGAGAGAGGGACAGACAGAAAGTGGGAAATCACCCTGCAGGGGGGATGATCATGGCCTGATCCCTTCTCCATTCTCCTCTCAGGATCTTGGGCACGCACACACGCACATGCACCTGGTGTGAGTTTAAGCCACTGGGTCCTTGACTCGAACCATGATTGAGTACATGTGAGTCCAGCAATGTAACCATTACACCATCTGCTGGTTTCTCTACACAGGTTTATAAAGAGGCAAGTTGGCTGAGTCACAAACTACTGTTTGCAGAATTCTAGGAAGGTCTTCCAGGTCTGCAAGGAGGTGTGGGGCTACAGGTGCAGTTGAGAGGGCAGGGTAGAGTTATACGGAGTCTCCCATTGACAGAGCAAAACCCAAATATGACTAAGATATTAGGCAGGTCTTGGCTGCCAGTTCCAGAGGCCCTGGTGCTGCTGGCTACTTTGGGAAGAGAACACCTGACTATCTGATGCTCAGGCAGTGTCTGCAGCAGGACGAGTCAGCTCTGGAGCCAGACAGACCTGAATTGGAATACTGTTTCTGATACTTATGAGCTAGGTGACCTTGAATCTCAATGTCCTCATCTGAAGACAGATAATAATGCTTCACTCACAGGGATGATGTGAAGATTAGTGAGATAACATTGGAAATTCTCTAGCATGCTGGTTTAGAAAGTAGGTCTTAATAATTGGTAATTTCCTTCACTGTATTTCCCTGCATTTATGGCTTCTGAGATGACAAAAGCATGGAATGCTGGAGTTGGTAGGGAGCTTAGAGATGACAGAAATCTTCCTATTGATCTGGAAGGAGAACATGTGAATCAAGGAGCTCGTGACATCAATGAGGAGATGACCCGGGGTGAAATGGACTGCTCTTGGGCTGATCAGAGAATACTTGGGAGGTTTCCTGGCAGGCTATGGTCATGATGTCAGGGGTAGGGGGGTAAAAGCCTTGGATCTGCTGTATTCTGGGTCCTGCCTAGAATCATATTCTGAACCAGACATCAGTCTTTACCCAGAATAAATTTGGAAGGACACTGACCCTGTCCAGGATGGTCTTCATCTTTCCTCCCTCCCTTCTGACTATTTTGTTTTCCCCTGGCTATTAGCCATTTTGTAGTACATGCAGTGTTTCACAATGAACTCAATGGATGCTTTCAGGAAAGCGGTTCTAAACGAGACACCCACACAAACAAGTGGTTTGACAGTTTGGGGTGTGAGTGTGTGTGTGTGTGTGTGTGTGTGTGTATGGTGGGGGTGTGAAGAGACAGAGGAAGAAGAGGAGAGTCAGCAAAATCAGCTGAGAAGATGCCTAATTTCAGCCCCATGCTTTTCAGAACATATTCTATTAATATGGGCCTGTAATCTAAGCTCTCACTACCCTGGACCTCAGAAGCTAGAGCTAGAAGGAGGGGCCTGGGAAGAAAACCAGAAGCAGCCATGGTTGCTGGGTCAGGTGAAGAGGACTGCTGAGGTTCTCCCGGGTGCTATACTAGCACCCCTGTGGGCTCCTCTCCTGCATCCCAGGGTTCTGGCTCAGCCTTCTGTGCATGACACGTGCTTCCTGGGAAAGCTTAGGGGCCCCCCCACAGCTATAGGGTGTACAGACGAAATGCACTGGTTATGCATTCCCTCCACCAGTCAAGCACGTCCACTGACAAATGCTCACCCATCCTGCTCTGCTCAAAAGATGCCTCCATGAGGTCTTCCCTGGTGCACTCGGACAGATTTAGTGGCCCTTTCTCCTGCGTTCCTCCTGCCACTCCTGAATACATCCAAAATAACACTCACCACGCTGGACTGCAACACTCATTTCTTCAAAAAGACAGTAACTATCTCGAGGCAGGCACTAGCATGCTTTTCTCAGTAACCTAATACTTAGTAAATAGCCTGGAATGGAGCACCATCAATAAATATCCCCACGCGCCGTTACCGGGAAACCCTGGGCTCAATAAGGGTCTAGAACAAACAATGTCCTTTAATGACTGGAGGAATGGCGTGGCTAAGTGTTGCTTGGGAGCGAGGTAGAGTTTTAACAGTGGAATCATTAAGAAGTTCTTCCTGCACTCTCCTTTGCTTTAATTTAAACCAGTTTCTGGTTTGATTCTTCATTGAATGGAGGGCTCAACAGCTGCCTCTTCATGTAACATCTTTCGAATACTGAAGACAGCAATTAAGTCCCTCCTGGCCTTTGTTTCTGCAATTTTGTTAGTCTTGTCTCCAAAGATCTTGTTTTCAAACCCTTTGATCATTTTGGATGCTCTTCTCTGGGCCCTCGGGTTTCTATCAGAAACTTCAGCATCCTCTGAGCCTGTAGTGACCCGCACCAGGCTTGTGGCTGGAGTAAAGGCCTGATTGATTGATGCGCAGTAAGGAGGGCCTGTGACAATGACTTCCCTTTGCTTGTCACACACACCATTAACCGAGCTGGCCTGGCAAGACTGGGTGGAGGGTAAACCCAGGCTTTGTTTTGTTTTCCTCCCCAAGATTCCTCTCCCTATTTTATGCACCTTTCACTCTGCTGTACTCTCCTCCCTAAAGAAAGCTATATTTGCATCCTAATGGGACTTTAAGTTGTATTATTATTGTGCCTTTGAGGCCCGGTGGTTTGATTTGTTGTAGAATAAAAAATGTGTCTATTTTTTGCAGAACTCAGACAGAAAATACAGGAAATGCTTTAGGGCTGGCCCAGCAGCCCTGGAAAGTGGTCACTGACCTGCCCATGTAGGAAAGTGGTTTTTCCAAGTCCTGGCCAGGCACTTCTTGGTCTGTTTTTGTGAAGCCAGGAAGGCGAGGCCAGCAGGAGGTGGGGTAATGCAGGTACACCTCGCCCCAACCCTGGCCACAGGGGCCACTGTAGGTGGCCAGCTGGGAGAGGCCTACCTTCCGCAGAGGCCCTCTTAAAGCTTCGAGGAACATCTCACTGGGAGGGCCACATCTCCACCTGCTCAGACCCCACCTGGATAGCAGCACTGCCCACCTGAGCTGGGGCAAATGTTGGGGCACCCAAGCCCAGTCTGTATTCCTGCCAGACTCTGTCATGTTTGTTTTCCTCCCTGAGTGCTGTGACCTGGAAAGCAACCGCCGGGAGGCTGCACCCGCCCTCCTTCTTGCAGCCACTAATTGAAGAGTTCGGAGGGAACTGTACCACAAAGCCGCCCAAGGGTGAGAGCAGATGCAGCCGATTAATTACAGCTGGGGAGATCCGAAGCGCTGCACTGGGGAGCTCGGGTGGGGGTGCACTGGAAGCCCAGAGGCTTGGCAGCCCGAATTGCTGTGGGCGCTCGGCTGGGCTGCCCTGGGCTGCCGTCCTCGGTTCAGACTTAGGCAGGGACTCCAGCAGGGACTTGGGCAGGGCCTTGGAGGGGCACAGTTGGGACCTGCTGAGTAGAGCTTTAATGGTTCACAGGGGCTTGTGGGAGGCTCACAAAACCCACTCCCATCCCAGAGACCCTCTAACCCCCTTCCTACACTGCTTTCCGGGGCTGCTGCACTAGAAGGATGTGTCTTCTGGCTGATAGAGACAGAGGAAAAAGGGACAGAGGAGGAGCATCTGCCTCGGGTTATTGAAGATTCTGAGAAAGAGGGCGTCCATTTCTATTTATTAAGTGCTTATGATGAGTCAGGAATTGTGCTTGGGGCTTTACATAGCTTTTACCACTTAGGGCTAAATGTAAGGTGTGGAGGAGGAACTATTATTATTTCCACTTTACAAGTGCAGTAGAGCATCCCAGAGAGGTTAAGTAACTTGCTCAAGGCTACACAGTGAGGGTTAGAACCCCACCGGGTCCATCTAAGCAATGCTTTCAGGCTCTACATGGCACTGCCTGAGTGGACCATCCTCCTGCCCAAACTTCATCAACTGTGAGGACTCACGCCCTAGCCTACTCCTTAGCTCCCTCTGCTCAGGCCTGGCACCCCATTCCCTTGGCTAAGGCTGCACCCTGTAGCTTCCAAGGGGCTCCAGAGTCGGCTTTGCTGGTCGTTACCTGGACTCCTGTGATCTCCATCTCTGAACCTCTTGGCATCCACCTCCTTCCTCTCTGCCCTGCCCCAGGGAACGTCTACACTCCCCTTCTGGCCTTGCCCCTTGTCATCTCTCTCTGTGCCTGTCCAGTCTCCCCAGTGACGCCGGGAGTGGGGCTACTCGCTTTCTCCCCACCCTAGCAGTAGGCTTGAGGAAGAACTCGGGGCTAGCTCCTTCTTCTCCTCTGGCTCTGTAGCCCGAGAGTTCTAAGTGAGCTCGGGGCAGGGGAGAATAGTAGGCAGGCAAGCCTGGAGACAAGGAGCTGAGTGTTCAAGCCCAGTTCTAAAACGTATTACCAATGCAACTCAAGGCAGTTATCCCACCTTGCAGCACCTCCATCTCCTCACCTATAAGATGGGGCTGGTGACAGTGTCTACCCCATGGAAGCTGTGAAGGCTAAACGAGATGACATTTGATATCTCAGCTGACAGAGTGCTAGGTACAAGGTAAGTATTTAGTGACTGTTAATGATTCTTTTTCTTTTTAAAATATTATTACTATTATTATTTTGAGGGAGTCTTGCTATAGGACATGTGCGCTCGCTGTAGAGACAGAGACATGAACAGTGAGAAATCACCGCCTCAGCGGGGGATGACCACACTACAATCCCTTCTCTATTCTCTTCTTGGAAGACGCCGGGAGTGGGGCTACTCGCTTTCTCCCCACCCTAGCAGTAGGCTTGAGGAAGAACTCGGGGCTAGCTCCTTCTTCTCCTCTGGCTCTGTAGCCCGAGAGTTCTAAGTGAGCTCGGGGCAGGGGAGAATAGTAGGCAGGCAAGCCTGGAGACAAGGAGCTGAGTGTTCAAGCCCAGTTCTAAAACGTATTACCAATGCAACTCAAGGCAGTTATCCCACCTTGCAGCACCTCCATCTCCTCACCTATAAGATGGGGCTGGTGACAGTGTCTACCCCATGGAAGCTGTGAAGGCTAAACGAGATGACATTTGATATCTCAGCTGACAGAGTGCTAGGTACAAGGTAAGTATTTAGTGACTGTTAATGATTCTTTTTCTTTTTAAAATATTATTACTATTATTATTTTGAGGGAGTCTTGCTATAGGACATGTGCGCTCGCTGTAGAGACAGAGACATGAACAGTGAGAAATCACCGCCTCAGCGGGGGATGACCACACTACAATCCCTTCTCTATTCTCTTCTTGGAATTTTGGGCACAGGCCCAGCATGGGTTTCAAATTGCTGGGTCTTAGACTCGAACTGGAATCAACCATGTGGGAGTCCAGCTCATTAATCACTATGCCACCTGCTGACTGCAGTGTTTTTTTTTTTTTTTTTTCTTATAACCACTTTTTTTTTGCTAGAGGGTATGTGTGCTAGCCAGAGACAGAGAGTCAGAGAGGGAGAGTCTTCTTGGGGCATAGCCAGGCCACAATCCCTTTCCCCCCAAGCCTCCCTCCCTTTGGGACTTCGGGCAGCATGCTTGTGTCATGCATGTTACTCAAGCTGCTGGGTCTGGGACTCAAATGGCAGCATTGGCCATGTGGGATCCAGCTGTCTTAACCACCAGGCCGTGGAGATGGCTATGATATGACTACCTTATGATTACAGAATCCAGGTAAAGCCGGGCCAGCTACTGTTCAGAGAAAACACAGCATTGCTTTCTTTCTATTTTCTTTTCTTTCTTTCTTTTTTTTTTTTTTTGGAGAGGTTTACAGAGAGACAGAAAGCGAGAAATCACCCCCCAGGGGAGGATGGTCATGCCGCAATCCCTTCTCCTTCATTCTCCTCTCAGGATCTTGGGCACGCACGCACATGTACCCGGCATGAGTTTTAAGCCACCGGGTCCGGGACGCGAACCACGGTCGACTACGTGGGAGTCCAGCGACATAGCCATTACGCCAACTGCTGGTTCCCAAGGCATTGCTTTCTTGAGCACCTTGAGTGGGTGGAGCCCCAGGCAGGGCAGAGGCTGACTCATGGTACTGGCTGCCTCTGACAGGCCTGTGAAGCCCTCACTATGACCTCCAGCAGGTGCCAGACACTACTGCTGGGTTTATAAGAGGGGGTGGAGAGACTGACATCGGAGCCTCCAGGTGTGGGGAGGAGGCATCCTATCAAACCCCCTTAATGAAGGCTTCAGTCCCACCAGCATCCCCAACTCTGCACTAGAAGTTCCTACCTGTGTCTGCAATTGGGGTTTCAAAAGCATCCTAACCCTGAGCACCCCCCTAACTGGGATCAGCCAGTGAGAACAAGTTGAGGGTGTACTGAAGTTCCTCCTCTCCTTCCTAATCCACTTAGGCCAGAGGGCACGTGTTCACTAGAGACAGATAGAGAGCTAGACACACCTCCAGTGGGGCATGGTCCTGCCACAATTCCTTTTCCATCTCTCCCTTCTTTTGCTATTTTTTGGCACGCATGCACACATGCCTAGTATATTTTTCAAGCCACCTGGCGCAGGACTCAGACTGCTGTGGGCCATGTGGGATCTGGCTTCCCTTCAGTACCAGGCTACTAGCCGGCCCAGTCCTTTTCCTGTTGCTAGTGTTGTCCAGCCTTTAGAGGCAGTGATGCCACCCGCACATCTGCAAGTTTCTGTGCCATCCTGGCTTCCAAAGACACCTAGACCCTGGGTCCAAAAAAGCAGATCCTCACGTTCTTTTCTGACCTGGCATGTAGGTGTGTATGAACCTGTGTGTGCACACTCTTCACGGCAGGCTGGAGCCTGGCTGATGAGCTCTGCAGGAATCTATAGCATCGGCAGCACCAGCTCTCCTGCCCGGCGTGAATCCTTGCTGGCTCTGTCTTAGTTGATAGTACATTCAAAACCTAATTGTTATCTCAGCAGAGTAACTCCATTATTCATCCTGACACCATCCCCCGTTAGCTGTTTGTTGCAGTGATGTTATATTAATGAGGCCTGCAAATAAATGAACGGGAGATCAGAGTGCCGGCTTGTTTCTCAGGAAAGCTGGCTGACTTATTTATTTATTTGTTAGGAACTTTGCAGCGAGTCACTCTGGCTCTGGGCAGGTGGCTTTTGACCTTTCCTGCAGAGATTTGGTGCTGCCTTGCGGCTAAATACTTGTGAATGTCCCAGCTTTCGAGACAGTTTCATAGATGCTTTTGCATCAGGGAGAATCCAGCAAAAAAATTAAAAAAAAAATCTATTTTAAATTATTTGGGCAGGTGAAGAGCAGGAAGAAACAAAGACTGATGGATCATCTCAAACTATTATGTTATCAAACATTATTTATGCTTGGTTTTGGAGGGCAGTATACATAGTTTTCTACAATTGATTTTATTTCCCAGTTACATGCACCTAAGATAACCTTAAAGTGTATTTATATTCCCTAAACACGGATGAGTGAGGTGCTAGGGAAGCTACTGAGGCTGAAAAATTAATAAAGTAAAAGCCATATGGTGGTCAATGGAGAAACAACGGTCAACTCGACACCTCCTCTGCCTGGCATCAGTGGGGCACTAGCTGCAACATGTAGGGGCTTCAGGAACACACAGGAAGGTTCTTTCACATCTTCAGGGTGGTGTGTTCCTGGTCACTTCATGGAAACACCAATTTTGGGGATTTGTTCCCTGCATCTCAACCTGTGGGCTTTGCCTGATCTCTGTTCTTGCCTTAAGGTGTGAACTACGTAGGTCCTATCCTCTGAGCTGTCTCAACAGACTGAGATACACTGACTCTCCCATCAGCCCAAGATACAGAGCCACCAAACCAGGGATTTCAGCTTTCCCTTAAACTTAACCATCACTCTATTAGTGGCCATAGCCCCAAGCCCTGGGGTCTTCAAGAAGCATCTAGGGTCAGAGTTAAAGTAATGTTTACCCTGACATGCAGAACGTGATTGCCCTAAACTAAAACATACTCTCAATTCCATCCCTCACATTTTTTTACCCCCTACTCACAACAGCAAGTGTGAACCTAATTGTGTTTAGGAAGACACAGTTTACTTTAAGGCTCAGGATCATTTGGAGGAATAGGTATGCAAAGTGCACAGAACTTGGCACATAGTTGAGTCTTGTTAAAGAAAAGCTATTATTACTAAGACTTCCAGAATTAGAATGTTGACTGGTGTATTAATGTCTCTGGTCTGAGGTTAGTGTCCTTTTAACGGTGAGGCCCGTATCCCTGCTGCAGTTCTTTTTCTATATAGGAGACAACTGTAAAATGTATGGATGAGAAGTTTCCATCCTAAGCCTTTGGAGGAAGTAGAGTGGTCTTCAGAATGGGCAGTTTCCAGCATCTACTAGGTGGCCAATGTTCAAGGATAGGCTAGAGCTATACCAGGAGAAACTGTATCCCTATGACTGCCCACCCAGGACTCACTTATCTGTGTAGCAACCACCAAGTCTAGCACAATACATGGTGTAAAATAATCACTAAGTAATATTTATTTAATAGGTGAATTAATTTTCTAGTACCAGTGGCATTTCCTCCCTTTTCTCAGAATGTTTGCTTTCATTGAATTTTGTCCCCATTCAAATTCATATTCTGAAGTTCTAACTTCCAGCACCTCAGCTTGTGACCTTATTTGGAGATAGGGTCTTTATAGAGGTATGATGTTAAAGTGAGATCATTAGTTGGGCCCAAATTTAATGTGACTGGGTCCTTATTAAAGAAAAAATGGAGGTGATAGATACACAGGTGGAATGCCATGTGAGCACAAATGCAGAAATCGAGGTGATATTTCAACATGCCCAAGGACACCAAAGATTGCCTGCATTGCCAGAGCAGGAGAGAACTGGAACGGCTTCTCTCCTATAACTCTCAGAAGGAAGCGACACTGTGGACAGATGGACCATGGACTTCTACCCTCCAGAATGTCAAGAAAAACATTTGTGTTGCTAAGCTGCCCTGTGTGTGGCACTTTGTTTGGTCACCTTAGGTAACTAATACACTCACTTTGAATGGGGAAGGAACCTCTGCCCTGTTAGCCCCAAGTCTCTTTATCCTCCCGAGTTCATTTTCCTGAGAACATATTCAGTCTCCTTTCCTTTTCTGTGGGATCCTGCCCACTCACAGGTTCTTGGAAAGTGTTTTTGCCAGCCTTTTGTTCCAGTATGTAGCTCACAACTGCCTCCTCTTTGAGGCCATAGCAGATCCTGGAGGACAGGCTGGGATGGCGGGGGTGGGGAGTCCAGAAACATAGCAGGCCAGGCATCTTATGGGCTTTCCTCCACATGTTCGTGTTCCTGGGATTGAACAGGTGACACATGCACAAGCACCCGGGATGACAGCTGGGACACCTCCCATGGGGGACAGCATCATTATCACACCATGAGATGGCTGAGAAGGAGCAGACGGTGAGTCCTAAGGGGGTCCTAACCTGAAGTTTATGCAAACTGAGAAATTCAATAGTCTGTACAACTTGTCCTACATGAAGCTGCCATAAAGGATGGGTCTCTAGGGGTGGGCTTGGTTGCCATGGAGATGTGGGGTGAGGAGGGGTTAAGGAAGAACACAGCTGTTGATCGAACTACACAAGAACCCACACCTTTTCCTGAAGTAGAACTCCTCTGAGGGCCTCCCATTCACGCCTCTGCTCCCAGGCAGGACAGCACCCTTTCCAGCCCCCCATTCTAGGATTGGACATCCTGCCACCCTCAGCAGCTATTGCAGGCCAGCACAGAATCTTTCTCTTCTCACTCTTCAGGGAGGACCTCTGTGGTTAAGGCTTCTGTCTAATGCACTGAGGAGGGTGTACATTTGGAGATAAGGCATGTACAAAAGGGTAAGGAACTCATGGAATTCTGATGATGAAGAGGTTCAAGAAAAAGATCTTTGCTGGTGTGAGGGGATTAGTCCAAAAAGCTGAGGTAAAGAAAATACATTGATTCTCTTTAAAGATTACTTTTAACAAATTGTTACTATGATCATTACCAAAAATGCCAAAGAACTGAAGTTGTGCCCTCCTTGAAACAGTCTGTTAGAGGCATATAAAATTCATTTTCCCCATTATTGGTGAGGTTAACTTTGACCAGTTGGTTAACATGCAATCTGCCAGGTTTCTTCCCTGTGAAGTTACTATTGTTCCAGTTGTAATTAATTAGTATCTTGGCGGGGGGGGGGAGCAGCATATGGCATAGTGGTTAAGGCTCTAGACTCCCATGTGATCGACAGCAGTTCGAGTCTCAGACCTGGTCCTTGAAACTCTTGCTGGGTACATGTGCATGTGTGTGCAAAATAAGAAGAGAAGAATGAATGAGAAGGGATTGTGGCATGGTCATCCCTCCTGGGGGGTGATTTCTTGCTTTCTGTCTCTCTCTATCTTCCTGGTGAGCACACATGCCCTCTAGCAAAAATCTCTCTCAAAAAAAAAAAAAATAGTATCTTATGGGAAGATAGCTTAAGACATTGTAAATATCCTATTTCCCTTCATACTGTCCTTCCACTAATTTTGGTATTCATTGATCCTTCTTCCCTAAAACAATTATTAGTGTTCTTTGTCAAAGGGTGAGTTTCTATTTCCACAATTCCTTCTACATTTATTGGAGAGTTTCTTTTTTTTTCTTCGCTATAGGGCACGTGTGCTCGCCAGGGGGGGGGGGGGGGAGCAGCATATGGCATAGTGGTTAAGGCTCTAGACTCCCATGTGATCGACAGCAGTTCGAGTCTCAGACCTGGTCCTTGAAACTCTTGCTGGGTACATGTGCATGTGTGTGCAAAATAAGAAGAGAAGAATGAATGAGAAGGGATTGTGGCATGGTCATCCCTCCTGGGGGGTGATTTCTTGCTTTCTGTCTCTCTCTATCTTCCTGGTGAGCACACATGCCCTCTAGCAAAAATCTCTCTCAAAAAAAAAAAAAATAGTATCTTATGGGAAGATAGCTTAAGACATTGTAAATATCCTATTTCCCTTCATACTGTCCTTCCACTAATTTTGGTATTCATTGATCCTTCTTCCCTAAAACAATTATTAGTGTTCTTTGTCAAAGGGTGAGTTTCTATTTCCACAATTCCTTCTACATTTATTGGAGAGTTTCTTTTTTTTTCTTCGCTATAGGGCACGTGTGCTCGCCAGACAGAGAGAGACATAGAGACAGAAAGTGAGAAACCACCCCCCAGGGGGGATGATCACGCCGCAATTCCTTCTCCTCCATTCTCCTCTCGGGATCTTGGGCACGCACGCACACGCGCCCGGCATGAGTTTTAAGCCACCGGGTCTGGGACGCAAACCGCGGTCGACTATGTGGGAGTCCAGCGACATAGCCATTACGCTAACTGCTGGTTCCCCAATTCCTTCTACATTTATTAGTTGGAAGTCTAGTGTAAAGAAGCATGTCCTCTCTCCCCCATCATTTATTTCTTTGTTTCTTTTTTTTCCTTCTTCATATCAATAAGGACCATGAATTCTTATTTTATTCTGTTGTTAAGTCGGTAACTATAATTATTTATTTTCTTCCTTAAATTGCTCCAAATTTGGCCATCAGGATCCCCTTCAAGTAGGCTCTTTGTCCTTTTGATATGTACCATATACTATTTTTAGTGCTTCTTGCCAAAAATATGTAACCTGAATTTAACCACGAGGAAGCTTCAAAGAAATCTAAATGGAGGGACCCATCTATGAAATAACTAGCCTGCACTCTTCAATAGTCTCAAGGTCGTGAAAGACAAAAAGAAAGACTGAGAGGAAAGGGCTAGGGAGTTATGACATGCAGTGTCACGTGGGAACGTGGATTGGATCCTGGACCAGGAAAGGGCAGCAGTGGGGCAGTCAGCCAGTGTTACTAAGGCACACGTATTAGATGGTATTAGTGTATCAGCATTAATTTCCTGATTTTGATAATTACACTGTGGTTACGTAAGATGTTAACTTTGGAAAATCTGGGTGAAGGGTATATAAAAGTTCTTTGTACTATTTTTGTATCTTTTTGTAAGCCTGAAGTTATTTTCAAAATGAAAGTTTAAAGAAACAGAAAATGACTTTTATAGGGAGAGGAGGATCAGGTGGGGGTAGGAGATGCAAAATGGAAAAAGATATTTTCGTTAACAGCGAGTAAATGTTCTGCACCTGATACTCCCTCCGACATGGCCTGTCCAGAGTGATGTCCCCAGACTGGCTTGGACACAGCATGGTTTGTGCCTCCCCAGAGATGCTCTTCCACTTCTGAACAGCCACAATCGGCAAAACACCAACAGGAGACTTGGGGGCTTCCAGCCCCTGCTGCTGTGTTCACTGGGAAAATCAATTACAGCCTAATTACCTCAGGGGGTTAATTAGCCTTGTGTAGCTTGGGTGTCCTCTGTGAACAGAGCAGCCTGTCAGTCCCCGGTCAGTAAGCAGGGGTGGTAAAGGCAGAAGTTTCCCAGTGAACTGCTTGCCTTTAGGCTGGGAAGGGGCCCCAGCTAGCAGGGAACAGACGTTGTTGATGGGGTTCGGCAGCAACTGGGGTGGGCAGAGGTGGGAGGTGCTGATGGGAACCAGTTCCTGTCTGATTTAAGCTCCCCTACACCGCAGGTGCCGACAGGCGCACAGACTGACAACTGCAGGGAGAATTACAGAACAGTGCAAGTTCTCAGGCCTGTGGCTGCTGGAAATCACTAGAATTGGGGAGAAGGCACGAAGCCCTGAGCGGCTCAGGAAGCCAGCTGTCTGAGGGCAGAGGCGGGGGCAGCAGCAGCAGCCCCTGCAAACATTCTCTTCTAGCCACATAAAGACACAGGAGAAAGCCCAGCAGGTGCCGTCAATGGCCACATTGGAGAGGAAAATGGGACTGAGGAAGCCCAGTCTTTGAGGGACAGTGTGTACACGTTCTGACACCCTGCTAAGGGGGTGGAGGAGGACTCAGATGCAGGAAACCTTCTCCACAGCGTCTGCCCTTTGCCTGAGACACGCTGCCATGTGGATAGATTGCGTCTGGCCCATTCTGCCTAGGAAAGGTGTGGGAATTGAGGAAAGGGAAGCCGCACTTCCTGCTTTAGGTGATTGGGGCAAATTACAGAGAATTTAAAACTGTTTTTAGAATGAAATAAATGTGAATTTGAATTCTGGCTCTGCCATTTATCAGCTGTGTGAATGTGGGCACATCACTCAATTCTGAGCCTCGTTTTCTTCATCTGTACAATGGACGTGAGGAGAATACACAGTTGCTGTGAGGATTAAATGTAACGGTGCCAAGCACATTTAGTAAATATTTGCTCCCGCTTCAAAAAATCATCTGTAGGTTAACGACACTCATTTGATCTTGAGGTTTAAAAAGAAAAAATATATACAGTAGAACCTTAAAAGTGCATTACTTCATGAAAGAGACAGATCTGAACAGGCTGTATGATTCTGACAATATGCATTGTGGAAATGGCAAAATGATAGCACCAGTAAAAAGATTAAGTGGATGTGAAGGATGAGAGGGGAGGGGAGCACAGCAGACTTTCAGATAGTGATATTGTTCAGTGTGATACTGTAATGGTGACTACAATTCATTATATAGTTGTTTAAATCCATAGGATGTAAAACACCAGGTAGACTCTAATGTAAACTCTGGGCTTGGGTAAAATTAATGTGCAACTAGGCTTACTGATTGTAACAGATGTGCTTCTCTGATGCAGGATGTTGATGATGAGCAAGGCTCTGCATAGGGAGGTGTAGCGAGTTTGTGGGAAATTGCTGGACCTTCCGCGAGGTGTGGCTGTGCATCTCTAACTGTTCT
The DNA here is from genome assembly GCF_000334495.1 of Tupaia belangeri chinensis. NCBI lineage: Eukaryota > Metazoa > Chordata > Mammalia > Scandentia > Tupaiidae > Tupaia > Tupaia belangeri. Next base: position 6,354,457 of record NW_006160147.1, read on the forward strand.
AAATATTAAAATCAGTTTAGGAGCCAGCCAGTGGTGTGGTGATTAAGGAACTGGATCCCACATGGCTGACTGTGCAGTTCAAGTCCATACCTGATGTATGTGCATGTGTACCCCAAATCCTGAGAACAGAGGAGAAGAGACTGTGGTGTGGCCATTCCCCTGGGGGTGCTTTCTCGCTTTCCCTATCTCTCTGTTTTTCTCTGGCAAGTGCATGCAGTCTATAACAAGTTAAAACAAACAAATAAAATCTATTTACAAATTTTAAAAAGGGACCAGCAGATGATGTAATGGTTACATCGCTGGACTCCCACATTGTTGACTGCGGTCCAAGTCCTGGATCTGGTGACTTAAAAAAACTCACGTGGGTGCATGTGTGCCTAAAATCCTAAGAGGATAATGGAGGAAAAGGGATTGTGGTGTGGCCATTCTCCCTGGGGGGTGATTTCTCACATTCTGTCTCTCGTCTCTCTCTGTCTCTCCAGCTAGTGCACGTGCCCTATAACAAAACATATCTCTCTAATAAATAAATAAATAAAAATAAAAAAATACTTTCTCCCTCTTCAAATAATCTGTCTATAGGTTAACAATATCCATTTAATATTGAGGAATTTTTTTAAAAAAAGTAATCTAAAGCATTTTTTTAGAAAAAAGTGTTTAGTATTTCTTCCATGAGAGAGAGCGAGAGAGATCATTACTCCCAGTAAGGCCCTCATACTGTGATACACCCCCAACCTCACAGGAATCTTGGACCTCACGAGCCCAGTGTGTATAGGAAGACCTCGGGAAGAGAACTTGGAACTTTCCCATGTGGCCTCAGCATGGCCTGTCGCATTTCTGTTGCACCACCTCAGCTGGCCTGATCAGAAGCTTTCACAGGATTTCAGGGCTGCTCAAGAAGTTTCCCAACACTGTGACATAGATGAGGCCAGAGGTGCCTTCTTTGGCCAACAGAGAAAACGAGGTAGGGGAAGAGTGTATCAGCTCAGGGAAGAGGAAGAAAAAGAGAGCAACCTCTCTCCGCTTGCTTAAACCTGCAGACTACCGTACTACCTGCCTGGGCCTTTATTCCTAGTCACCATAAGGAAAGTGCAATTAGTTTCAAAGCTCAAGTGACAGTCCTTGAATAGAGCCCTGGAGAGTGATGAGCATACAATTCAAAGTTAAGTCCAATGACTCCGCCCCCCAGCCATTCAAAACCAAGCAGCTGCATTTTTAGTCACATCATCTATTCATCTTCTCTTGCAATTTGCTATTTTGGAAACATCGTTTTTTTTTCACAGGATAATTAATTACCTATTTATTTCCATTAAAATGCACAAACAAATTGGGACAGAGTATAAACCCCGGGAAACGGCATGGTGGTTAATACAGTGCCTGCCTTTACTTTCTTCTGCTGTTTTCAACTTTGTAACTCCGAGCTAATTGCAGCTCCTGAAATCATATTTCTGCTGAGAAAAGCTAAACCCTCTTTCTGAAATGTTCACCCACCATGGAGCCAATTTCTCATCCCGCCCCCAACCCCCCACCCCACCGCCCCCGGCCCAACCAGCCTGGCAGGGAGACTGGGCTGGTTCTGTCTCCCATGTTGTGTGCACCTTCACACAAACACACACACACACTCATGCACAAGCACAAGGACACGCTCCATGGTCTTGTCATTTATGCCTGGACGGGGCCATTGAGACACTCGAGAGGCTTTTTACACCCCCACATTCAAAGCACTTGACTCCAAGAATTCTTCCACAAAAGCTCCCTTACACATTTCCCCCACTCTCCTGGGGTCAGTTTCTGGTTGTTCCCTCCCACTCTCGGAATGCAGAGGACTCACCTCAGTGATTTGGGGGTTGGAGCACTTGACATTGTGGCTGGACCAATCTAGCCAGGGGCTCACAGGGCTGGTACAGTGCTGGTGGAGGGTGCATCTGCGCTCGCCGCTGCACCAGCCACACTCGAACTTCCTGTCTGCCTTGAGGCAGAGGCCGCAGCTCTCCCGCTGGGCAGCACACTTGTAGAGATGAACTGCGAAGAGAGGCAGACCGTCACCAACAAGATCAGACAGGGCTTTTCACCATGTGCCTTTCGCCTGCAGGCGTGATAGAAACTGTCCCCAACCATGGATGACACCACTGGTCATCATTATCATTGCAAGAATAACTGATGGGGAATTAATAATAAATTGAGCCTCTTAGCAGTTATTTAAAGGTACTAGAGAAAATAATATTAAAGAGCTCTGGCTCTAGATTGAATCAGCTCAGGGCTTTAATTGTGGCTTCACTACTTCCCAACTATGTGACAAGGTATTTAACCTCCTCGAACCTCATTTACCTAATCTCTAACATGGAGATAATCATTGTTTTTTGCAAGTTTTGAATGAGATGTTGTATAGAAAGTGCTTAGCACACTGCCTGTGACATATCTGATGTTATATACATGCTTATTATCTTTTCTTTGAACTCCAACTGCATTTGTGGGCTCTCTTAATCTCACGTACAGCCCTCATTGCAAAAGGTAAGGGCCAATTTTCATCTGCAGGTAAAAATGAAGTTCAGAAAGAGATGAAAAGATTCTCAGAGCTTACTAAGGTTAGTGGCCCGAGTTGGAATCCTCAAACTCACTGTACTGCTAGATCCTGAGAAAAGCGGATCCTGCCTGGCACACTGGTGATGGGGTGGGTCTGGGAGAGAAGGCAGTTTGGGCTTAAAGGAAGGCCAGGTGGCTGGCAGTGGGGAGGATCTACTGATAAGGAAAGAGGGTGACCTAGCCCTGATCCAGACATGTAGATGGACTGTATGTCCGCAGAGAGGTCAATCTGGCTACTTTACAGGTCCCACAGGGAGTCTGCAAACTCTTTGTTTTTGCTTTTATCTTCTTCAGACTTAAAACCTTAATACAACCAACTTAGTGAAAGTGATTTATATACCCTTGCTGCTGAGGTTTTGAATTGGGGGTCCCAAGTAGAATTCTCAAGAAGCAGTGTAGTCAAAAAGTCATTTTAGGGCCAGTAGGTGGCGTGGTTGTTAGGGTGCTGGACTCTCACATGGCCAAATGCCGTTCAAGTCCTGGGCCTGTCAGCTTGCTTTCTCATTTGCCCTACCCCACCACCCCTTGTCTCTCTGGTGAGTGCATGTGCCCTATAGCAAACAAATAATAATAATAACAATGACAATAAATACAAAAGGTTTTGTTTTTTTTTAAAAAAAGGAAGGCATTTTCAGCTCGTTTGGTCAAACACAGGATACACTTTTGGGAATGACTCTGTTGGAGGTCCGGTATATGGGGAGAGGGTCTTCAAAAGTACATGGAAAATGTATACTATAAAAAAACTGCATAGATTTCAAATTCTTTTGCACCAAAATAAACTTGTGGTTTAACTCTGTTTTCCATGAATTAACCAGAGCAGGGTTTTTCTTTTTTTAAGGCAATTGCCATAGAGCATGCGCTCTCACTGAAGAGACAGGGAGAGACAGCAGAGAGAGACGGTGAGAGAGAAAGTGAGAATCACCTCCCTCGGGGTGTGGCCATGTTGTAATGTCTTTTCCTCCATTCTCCTGGGATTTGGGGCATGCATGCACACAGCCTGGTGTGATTCTCTAGCTGCCAGGTCCAGGACTTGAACTGTGGTTTGCCATGTGGGTGTGCAGTGCTTTAGCTACCACACTACCTGCTGACCTCGGTGGGGTGGTGGAGGAGGGATTTTTAATTTTAATTTAATTTTTTATTTTCAAATTAAATTAACCTTTTTAGGCTTTTGTCATAGGGCTTGTGTGCTCTCAGAGAGGAGAGAGACAGAGAGACACACACACACACAGAGAGAGAGAGAGAGAGAGAGAGAAAGTATGAAGCCCACACTGCCATCCCTTCTCCTCCCTTATTCTCTTGGGATTTGGGCATGCTGTGTGCCTGGCATGATTTTCAGCTACCAGGTTCGGGATTTGAACCACAGTTGGCCAGATGGGAGTCCAGCGCCTTAACCAGCATGCCGCCTGCTGACCCCAGGAGGGATCATTTTTAAGAATGCTTCCAGAGGTCTTCAGCCTGTTCCTGTGCTTTGGCCAGCATCCCTCAGACCCAGTTGTAGGGATTATATTTAAGCATCCTCATGACTATGGCTTCTGAAGGTACAAGGCAGGAAATGGGAATCTTTTTTTTTTTTTTAGAGGTTTTTGCTATAGGGTGCATGCACTAGCCAGAAAGACAGAGAGAGACATAGAGACAGGAAGCGAGAAATCACCCCCCAGGGTGGATGGCCACGCTGCAATCCCCTCTCCTCTTTTCTCCTCTCGGGATCTTGGGCAAGTATGCACACGCACCCGGCGTGAGTTTAAGCCACCGGGTCCAGGACTCGAACTGCTGTCGACTATGTGGGAGTCCAGCGATATAGTCATTACGCTAACTGCTGGTCCCAGGAAATGGGAATCTTAAAGTGAAGAAATACATATGGAACATATGTAGCTGTGTACGCCAGGACCCATATCCATGGACTCATTTGATCCTCATGATGGCCTCAGGAACTGGGCATCAACAAATCGGGACAGAGTGAGCCCCGGGAAACAGCACAGTGACTGATATAGTGCTTGCCTTTATTTTCTTCTTCTGTTCTCATCTTTGCAACTCTGAGCTAATTGAAGCTCTTGAAATCACATTTCTGTAGAGAAAAACTAAGCCCGCCTTTTTGTGTGTGTGTGTTCACAGACAAAGGCACTGGGATATGGAGGGTGGGGTGACCCAGTTCACATTGCTCTTTGTGGAAGGGCCAGCAGCTGAATCCTGCTTTGTCGGATTCTAGAACCCAGGTCCTCAAACTCCATGGTGGTCACCCAGCACAGCGTGCGGCCTCCAGGGACATGCAGGCTCTGGGTGGATATGAATGTGATGACGTGACCTGTGCACTCAGGGAGCCTCTTACACAAGCAGAGATCTGATGCAACAGCTTGAACGTGGCTGTTTTTCTCCAAGCTCCAGGTGCAAAGGCAACCTCTGGGATCTAAGCCCAGATTCTTAGTGGGAAAAGTGTCTCCTGTCTCTTAGCACTAAGAAAATTTGGCCTGGGTATCAGGAGAAACAGAGAAAAACAAAATCTCACTGGCTCAGTTTCTTTCTCCCAGTCTATGAGGGGACTTTAAAAAGTTTATGAAAAATGGAACTAAATATGAGTTTCTTTTGTTATAGAAAAAGCTATAATTCATGCATAGGTTTCCATAATACATATTTTCCCTGGATGTGTTGAAGACCCTTTGTTAATAACATTGACTTTAATGGTAGTGTCTGGGACAGGGAGAGGCTGAAACCTGAGCAGACCCTGCTGTGGCCCTGGCCTTCTCACTGTGCGATGGGGTGGCCCTCCGATGGAGGGAGAGGCTTGTGATAATCCTAGCTACTTAAAATGTGGTAGGACCTGTGACTCATGGTTGGGGGAGGAGCTTAAACCCCACAGTGGCCTGAGCAGCAGATCCTCCCCACCCTGTAGTTAAACATGCAAGCTCTGAAATGAAACTCAGTTTACATTCTGGCTCTTACTAGCTGCCTCTCAGCCTATTTCTTAACCTCTTTGGTCTCAGTTGCCTCATCTACAGAATGAGAATAAGAACAATACATACCTCTCAGAGTTATTGTGATGCATAAGAAAAATAATCCCAAATAAATCACTTTGCAAGTGCCTTCCCATAGTGAGTGCTCACCAAACTGAAGCTACATTTTCTTTTTTAGATTTTTGCCATAGGGCACATATATATACTTCATGGAGAAAGACAGAGAGACAGAGAACCAGGCAAAGAGAGAAATCACTCCCCAGGGAGTATGGCCATGCCACAATTCCATTCTCCTCTAGGGATTTTGGGCATGTGTGCACAAGCACCAGGCATGTTTTTCAAGCTGCCTGGCCTGGTACTCAAGCCACAGAGTAGGTCATGTGGGATCTGTCACCTTAACCACCATGCCACCTTCTGGCCCCAAATGAGTTACGTTTAGCTCCTTGAGAGTAGGGTAGAATGTTGGTCTTTGCTAGATTGAGGGTTGGGGGACCTGGTACAGTGCAGGGCCTCAATGTGCTTCCAGGACAGTGACTAAAGGCAGACTCACGGAGCTCCCCTCCTGCTCCAGCCCGGTGCCACTTCTGAGCTCTTTTGCTCCAGATTTGAGTTGAGTCCACACACTGGCCCCTCCCACCAGGACAGTGGCCTTAAAGACTGTCTTTGTGCAGTGACTGTGACCAGGGCCAAGGACAGGGGAACAAGAGCCTGATTGGAAACATATCCAATGCCAGGGAAAACGGCGGGACATTCCTGCCTGCCGCTCTCCTAGGTCAGGTTCCACAGGCGCTTCAAAGCCGCCTGGAGCCAAGAACGCGGATGAGCCTGCAGCCACCAGCCACAGGCGGATGCTCTGGTTGTAATAAAACAAGGCTCCCAACAGGACTCCTTTGATGGCTCCAAATGTTGCTTTAGGATCCTCCGAAGAGTTCTGCTGACAGAGGGAGTGTATTATTCATGGCACAGCGGCTGGCAGGCTCTGATCCCTCCAGCCCCAGCCTTTCCTGGGGTCATGACGAGATCAAACTTCTACCTGGAAGTAGCCACTTACCTTTCAGGTCCTGAGGGTTGTCGATGATGAAATTGCCATTCCACACCACAGCGAAGTCCACGGCCAGGTTGCTAATGTCCATCCCGTCATACTGGTACTGCAGGGAGAGGGGCGGAGGCCCGCAATTGGTGAGGCCTTTGGTCACAGGGGTCAGAGACCAGAGGAGCCCAGTGTGCCGCTCAAATGACCTTGAGATGCCCTTTTTCCTGACTCATGGGTGCTACCTGATCCTGCCTAACCCTCCTAGCTTGACTTTCCATGATCTGATCCAACCAACTCGTCCAACCTACTTCTCTCCTGCTGTCCTACCAAAGTCTTGGAATCTACTCTCCCCAAACATACCTGCTGTAGCCACTCTCTTCAGCTATTTGAGTTCATATCTCACAAGGAATGCCACCCTCTCCCTGCAACCTCCATCCTTTCATCCCATCCTCATTCTGCCATCCAGCTCAGATCCATGGTCCCCCGGTGTCCTCTCTGACATCTCTGCTGGCCCTCCCCAAGTTCTGTCCTCTGGTCTTGCTGCCTCTGCCTTTAGCTGGCATTTCCAGGAGCTGCTGTGCATCTTTCTATGTGCAACTCTAGCCCCCCTGGAAAGTCCACGTGCTTCTCTACAGAAGTCAAAGCCCTCTCACTGCTCTTAAACCCCAGGGAGGCTGGAACAGACACGTGTGTAACAAGCAATCGCTGCGGGGTGGGCTGGCCGGGACTGCGGCGGCCCTGTCTGCATGTGAGCCTTACTCTGGTCAGTAGTCCACTGGGGGAGAGTGCCCATGGCATTCTGAGCATAGAGCTGATCCTCTCTACCAGGACAGGCCTCCAGCTGTGGCTGCCTTCTCTCTAGGGCTGATCCCATAGAAGACTTTTAAGTCCTTCACACAGACTTCACGAGCAGCCCCCTGGGCGGTTCAGTGGGCGGTTCAGTCCCCATGGGTGGGCATCTCTGTGAAAAAGACCTCTGGACAGCCCCTGGTGGGGACTGTTGGAGCCCTGGCCACTTGGCCCCAGAGGGCACGTCACTGTCAGCACTTCTGCCCCCAGCCCTTCCCTGGCCTTCCTCCCTTTGTTCTGTTCCGTTTTTTTTTTTTCTCATCCCGCTTTCCCCTTGCGCTTGGCGGCCTTCCACCGATTACAAATTCTATCAAGCGACTGTGACCCAGGAATCTGACAGCTCCCTGATAAGAGGCCAGATTCTCTTTATCTCTCCCAGGCGAATTAGCTTCCCTCAACACCTTTGTCACATCACCCCCTCCCCCCATCTCTGTGCTGACCCCCCACAGTCAGAGACAGGGAGTTGGCAGATAAAAAGATCTTCTCTGGGCTAGTATTATAATTAAACACCTCCTGCTTTCTGTCTGCCATTCAGCACTGGCTTAACCCTTGCTGCTCTTGAAAAGCACTGCCTCTCTTGGCTCTCCCCTCGCCCCATCCTACTTCCTGCTGTCTCTTCTTCTTCTTCTTCAGGTTTCCTCTGGTGTAGCACCCTCCGATTTACTCATACCCTGCATGGGCACCAGATGTGCCATGGAGTTGACCCTTTGGCTGACGATTCACCAGAGGCATAGAGGTGAAAGGGCACAAAGATCTCAACTTCTGCCCTCATGTGCTCAGAGCTCCACCTGCACTTCCCCTGGGATGTGGGGTCAGCCTGTGAACCTGGAAGGTTCTGGAAGCCACGCAAGCCAGGCAGAGGCCTTAGCACTGGTGTGAGAGAAAGCACAGCTGCAGGCAGGAGTCAGCGTGGGTTCTCTTACCGAGCTGTTCTGGCACTGGACGCTGGAGCTGTTGAAGCGCAGGGCAGGGACCCGGTGGATGGCCCCCTGGATGTTGAGGACACACTCATAACCTCGCTGGCCAGACTGAGGCTGCGGCAGGTTTCGGGCCTTAAGGGTGATTGGTTTGACCTCTCCAACTGGAATCAGGATCTCCTCCGTGGGGACCAGCTGGGGACAGTCCTGGGGAAGCAAGCAGAGAGCAAGTTCCACCTGTCCTGGGTGTTCCCCTTCCTGTGCCAGGGCACAGCAGGACCCGGATGCCAGGCCAGACCCTCCTGTATCCAGGTGGACTGCCCTGAGAAGGGCACTACCTTATTTAAGAAGCACCAACAGGGAAACCAAAATTTTCCTGAGCTCCCAGGCTTTGATGCTGTCATTACCATCCCACGAGTTGTCCTGTATCTGTTGTGTGTGGTTGCAATTTTGGAATTTATTGTCAAGCACCAGTATTGGCAGGCTGTGAATTTTATCTCCTGAAATACCAGATTAAAAAGGCTCTATGTGTCCCTGTCCCCAGCTCTGCTCCCCATCTCTCAATTTTGTCTGGTCGCCCTGCACCAGCCACCCGGTCCCCTTGCATTGTCCGGTGCCCAAGGCATCCTGTTATCGGCAGCTTCAGCTTCCCGACTCCCACTGAGCTGGGCTTGCCAGGAAGGGCATCGAGCCCTCCCAGCAATACTCTGAACACTTGGTCTGGCTTTTTATCTCCTTTCATTCCCAGGCCCTGTGTGAATGCCATGTTGGTTTGGAAAACACAACCATATCAAGAAGGTCTTGGTGGAAAGGGGCTGTGGGGAAGATCAAGAGAGGAAGAAAGTGAGAAAGAGATTGACGTTGCTATGTGTAGCTGCTTCTCCCCTAGAGGTCAAAGCACCACTCCTCAGCTCCACCGTCCTGTCCCTCTCCCCAGGGAAGAGGACCCAAGCGGCCCACATCATGAGGATGAGGAAGCTACCTCCACACAGAATAATGTCCTGTCTCCAGGGATCAATCAGGGATGTTCTCACAGGCAGCCCTTTCTCCATTCCTTTCCCCTGAGCAGTGGTCCTTACGGGGAACTTTTGGGAATGCATGGCTGGCAGAAGTGCTGCTGATATTTACTGCAGGGGGCCTCAGAGTTGGGGTTAGGGTCTTTACTGGACTTCCTGCAAGGTGTGCGACAGACTACTGCAATAGAACATTGTCTCTCTCCTGATGCCAGAGGCCATTCCTGTCAAGAAGCTAACAAGAAGCTAACACAGACAACGCAGAGCAATGGCACAGCCTTGGAAAGAAGAGGCATTGGAAAGTGGCTGGCCTCTTTCTCACAGTGGGCTGAGGTAGTTGCTTTTTGTCTCTGGGCCCCTCTGCAAGGCCTTCATGATCAGGCCCCTGCCTACCTCTGAACCCTGGATTCCTGCAGGTCATAGTCTAGTCATATGTTCTGACGTGTGCTGTCCCTTATGGACTCTGCCTCTGATCCTGAGAAACACTTCTACTTCCTAGTCCTGTTTTCCTCTGAACCCTGCCCTGCCTCAGTCTCTCCTTTTGCCGACTGACTCCTAATCAACCTTCAAACTCAGCCTTGCATCTGCTTCTTTGAAGGCTATCCCTAAGCCTTTTCCTGTGCTGGCTTCAGGATGGGTCATGGGCATTCACCAAAGGTCACATTTAGCCCACAGAACAGTGATGCCTTGTTGACCCATATTCCCTACTGGGCTGGTTGCTTCGTAAGGATTAGGCTGCATCTTATTCACCTCCATGTCTGCAGTCTAAATGCCAAAGCCTGATGTATCCATGTCCCCAATCTTTATCCCAGAGTCTGACATGTAGAGGATACTTGGCCACTGATTGTGGGAGGGCAAATGGAAAGGAAGAAAATAAAGAAACCAACATAAAGATCTTGAAGTTTCCTTTAGCTCTAACTTTCTTGGCTGAAAGGCGAAGGCCTGTCTCTGGGCATCAAGAAACTCTAGAAGGAGTTTGATTACCACAACTGGGTTGCATATGTGCATATTTCTTGGAGTCATGTTATTATTAGACTGGTGTGACCATGTCTCTAAGGAATCCTGAAGATGTATGAAGAGCTGGGTTTAGGGAAAAGTCCCACAGAAACCTCTCTAGGAGGGCCAGATGAGCCTACAGGGTCACGGAGGCCATCCTTGCCTGTCAGCCAACTGCTCGTGAAGAACTGGATCAGAAGGCAGCCCCAGAACAGATGGGTCCCCATTCAGGAGCCAGTCACTCAAGCTGCCAACCCATAAATTTGCTCTTTCCTACACTTTTACTCTCATTCCCTGTGGGTACTCTTGAAAGAATCTTTCATATATTTATAGCCAAGAAACAAAAGGGACACCACTACAGGGAAACCCAAGCAGCTCACAGAAAAGAAGGTACCACTGCCTGTTAGCAGCTCCTCATCAAATCTAACAAGTTGGAATTTTAGTTCAGGCCAGAAATAAGGCTAAGGTATAATGGTGTGTGTGCGCGTGTGAGAGAGAGCGAGAGAGGAGATGTTCAGACTCGGAATGTTTGATGTACTGTCCAGAGTGGTTATTTTTCATCTCTAATGAGCCTAAAGAACAGATTCAAATTTCAGTAGCAAGGTCTTAAAGATGTGCTTTTGGAAGTTTGATGTTTTGGGTTAGTAAACAAGATTGTAGGATCCTTTTTAGCGTTGACTAAACTCTGCCATCTCTTTGGCTGGGTTAAATCCCGCCTACTCTAGAAGTTGTAGACTTTGAGTAGCATTTATGAGTACTCTTATGAGTTCTTTTTTTTTCTTTAAGGATTCTAGAAGTTTAGAAAAATTTCCCATGATCTGTTATTTTAGACCTTCTGGAACTAAATGTAAGGATGATAATTAGGGTCTTCCTGTCTTTATAGGCTTCAAGATTGTTCCTGGAGAGAAGGAACGTTCTATGCTTCATTTGCTAATCTGGCTATTTCCCTCACATCAGGCAGAATCGGACTTTTTCTTCTGTGCTCCAAGGCAAACTCTTGAGAAATAGGGAGAAACAGACCCTTTGATTTGTGAGAAATTTCTGGTGAGCATATCAAATGCAGGAGAGCCGGCAGCCCAGAAAATTGCCAAGTCGTTAAAACTTCAACACTTCTGGGCCTTGAAGAAGAGGATGGGATTCATCAGATATAGTGAAGCCACTTCCAGACTGTTTCTGTGTCCCCCCCCCCAGCACCCCCCCCCACACACACACACACACATCCCACTTGTGTACACACACACACACACCTCCCATCCTAAGAACAGGAAAGCAAGTAATCATGTTGGGTTGTTGGAAAAGTCATGATGCATTTTGCATAGACAAACAGAAAAAGTATGTCACGACTTTTCCGACAACCCAGTGATACTCTTTTGACAACATTAAGACTCTTGTTAAAGATACTAAAGTACTCATTGCTCCTGTGGATCTCACAACCTGCTGAATGACTTCTTTAGGCCCTGTGATTCCTCCTGTCTCCAGGCCCACCTCCTCAGCAGTGATCTTAGTCTGAATCAGCATGTATATGTCATATTTGGGACTATGACAGGGTGGAGGAAGGCTGGGAAGAGGGAGCACAGTACAGGGAGGCTGGGGGCCCTGGCATATGAGCCCTTTGAGAACTGAGAATGCACTGCCCACTCTGCAGCTGGGCTCTGCCAGCTCCCTATGCTGGGGACCCCTCGGCCCTCTGAAACGGCTTCTCCCGTGTGGAAATGGCATTATCTTCACCCACTGGACTTCAAAGAGAGAGAGCAGCCAGCATCCTGGGAAGCTAATCGGATTTATTTGGTTCTATCTGTCCCCTGGGACAGGGCGTAAAGAAGATATTTATGTATCTACATCTCACTAGGCCTGGTTTAGCCATGGCAGGCGACGAGCTTTAAAACCTGAAAGCCATACATACTCCCACGCACACCCGCTCACTAACACCATGTCACAGCCTGATCCGGCCCAGGGAAGCAGAGATTTTGGGGGCCCTGTCCAAGATCTGCTGTGCTCTGAGTGTGGGAAGGTTTGGCTCATTACCTGAAAAGGGCTTGAGAGATGGTTCAATTGAAATTCCGTTTTCTCAGCTATAACATGGTGCCCATGATACCTGATAACTGTTGATTGCATAAAAGAGCACTAGGAAAGTATGTTGCAAGCAGTAATAAGCTGGATTCGCAATTGTTGCTAATATTATTGCTGCATATTTTGTGTGTGTGTGTGTGTGTGTGTGTGAATGCAGGACCAGAGGACTTTAACTTATTCAAGGCCAGCTTGGAACACGGACTGAATCCTGATTTCTGCATTTATTTGATGATCATAGAAAAAAATGTTTAACTTATTAACCCTTGGTTTATTCGTCTCTAATCAATCTACTTCTAGAGTAGTTATGATTAAATGAGATTTCTGTGTGTGTATATATATGTATATGTGTGTGTATAGATATGTATGTGTGTGTGTGTGTATATATACATATATATATAATGCTACATATACAAGCACTTGATAAATGTTAACTACTGATATATTTATTTTTGAATTGTATTCATCTTAGCACAGCTAGTCTATGTGGTCAAGCCTAGGCATGGAATTGGCCCAATGGCCCTCTGGGAGGATGAGGCAGATTCATTCACAGGCTGGCTGTCTTGTTACCTAGGAGTGGTGCTACTGACCCCTCCTGCATGGGTGGTAGAGATAGATCACTGCTGGTCCAGCCAAGCTCTGAACTCACCACCAGCAGCAAGAGACCAGCCCGAAGTTCAGGACTGCAGGTGCAGCTGTGTCCACAGAGGCACACATGCTCATGGCCCTGACTTTCTGTAGCAAGTATATCATATTTGGCTCTTTATTTATTTTTGCATGCTTGAGATCTCTATATTTGGGGGCAATAAACCTCAATTTCAAACATCTTGGTTACTACAGATGTCAAGTATGAATGATGTGAAACTGCAGGGCTGTTGTGAGAATCAATTGAAATGCCCAATGTCAGCAGTTCTCGATATTAAGCCCAGTCTGGGATGCTATGCAAGAATTTGAATTCTAACCAGTTCCCAGGTGATGTTGGGACTGTGGGTCCCCAGCAGGTGCACTTGGAGAACTCCTGCCACATTTGAAAAAATTATAAATATATGATACTTCAAGCTCTATCACTCAATGGAGCAGTTGTATGTTGTGTCTAGGAATTATGTAGACATAAAAGTTTGATTCACAGTCAGAGGGAGGCTGACTGGAAGTGTAAAAGAGATATTCTAGGAACTCTATGAGATCTCTAGAGGCTTTTCAGTCCCCGAAACAGCATGAAGACGTCAGATGGGACTCCTGACAAGTAAGGGAAACCTTGCCGGAGCTGACCACCAGCAATTTACTTTTTCTCGTTGTCAGGAATGGGATTCTCTTAAAGCAGAGCTTTGGACAGGAAAGAGCAGGTCCTGGGAGCTATCTGCTGGGAAGGGATGTGTGATGGGCTACGGCTGAGAGCTAAAGGAGTGTTTCTAGGAAACCGAGGAAGTGGCCCTAGCAGCTTCACTGAGACTCTGTGCCCCATTTCCTTTCTTGAGCAAAATCAGGAGCTGGATGGAGTCTGGGCTTCCCTCACAGCCCTCAGGAGAACCAAGCTCTGGGGCCGTGGCAGGGGCCCATGCACCTGAGCATCAGAGAGCAGCAGTTCACCCCATTCCCACTCGGGGAGGGGCAGGGAGGGACGACAAAGGGGATAGCGCCTCTCCAAGCCCACGCACAGACTCAGGACAGTAAATGAAACTGAAAGGAGCTGGGAAGTCTTGGGCTTGCCCCAGGGTCCTTGGCATTCATTTAATCCTGAGTTGCAGGCAAGCAACTGCTTCTCGGTGGCCCAGCTCTCTGGAATGTTAGCATCCCTTCATCGCTGAGAAGGAACTGTGTTTCAGTGACTTCTGAACAGTGTGAGGAAGGCAGGGCCTGTTTCCAATTAGCCTTCTGAGACTCAGCCCTCCAGGCCTCCACACGCACCCTGGCAGAGTTTATTTGTCTTGCTCCGTGTGACACTCTGCTGGCCCTGGCTCCAGTTGCAGGTCACTTTCAGACTTGGCACTGGGGCTCTCTTTTTTGGAGGGGAGAGGCTAGAAGAAAGAGGAGCAGCTGTTCCCTCTTGCCTAGATCTACCCATCACCCTCTCTCTCTGGGTCTGGGGTCCTCCTCAATGTGTTTCATTCAGGAACTTACAAGTTGAGAAGTGGCCAAAGTGAAGGTCTGTTCATGAGATCATGTCACTGTTTGGCCTTCATCTCTAGCCTTGGCTATTCCTCTGTAGATTTTCCAAGCCATGCTAAGCATCCTCCCCTTCAGCTCCTGGGCCCTTTTCTCTGGATGAGAAGATTGGTCCCCAAAGCAGTTTCATACTCTCTCAGAACATCAGGGCTAGAGTTAATGTCTGGTGTCCACCAAGTGAGTGAAGTGCTTTGTCAAAGCACAGGACTGGCTAGAGAAAATTGCTTTTCTGGAATGTTCCCTAGGTGCCTGCTGCCTCATTCTGAGGCACCCATGGATGGGTCTGACTTCAATGCCACCTGTGAGGACCATGAAGTTCTCTCCCTTTCAGGACAGGCAATTTCTTTTCTTTCTTTTCTTTTTTTTTTTTATTTTTGGCTGAATATAACACATACTATTTCAGAAACTAAGAAGAGTTCAAGGCCATGGACATACCTCTGGGGAACCTTTCAAGGTCTACTTTCTCACGATGACCCATGAAGGCAACCAGTACTGCTATCAAAATTAGGAGGCATGGGAGATTTCATTTCTGCACATCTTGACAAGTATATACAATTCCTATCAATGGGATTTGGGTAGAGAAGTCATTGGTTTGTCTGTTCTTTTTTTTTTTTTTTTTGAGAGATTTTCACTGTAGGGCGCGTGCGCTCGCCAGACAGAGAGAGACATAGAGACAGAAAGCGAGAAATCACCCCCCAGGGGGGATGGTCACGCCGCAATCCCTTCTCCTCCATTCTCCTCTCGGGATCTTGGGCACGCACGCACACACGCCTGGCGTGAGTTTTTTAAGCCACCGGGTCCGGGACATGAACCGCGGTCGACTACGTGGGAGTCCAGCGACATAGCCATTACGCTAACTGCTGGTTCCCGGTCTGTTCTTTCATACATGAATTCTGTAAACCTTAACAGAGTAAGTCACCAAACACTTCATGATACAATGTAGTTTGTGCCTTCAAGGAGTTTGTAATCTAATGCAAGAGGAATTACATTTGTGTACAGAAAAGCTACCGAAAGCATATAAAAATACTGTGCTGCCACTTATTAACATTTGCGGATTCTTTTAAAAAGGTGAAATAAGAGAGAAAATGTGTGTATTCACACATGTGCATTTATATGAATACACAAACTTTCTAGAGTTGTTCAAATCCAGCTGGCTGCCCTGGGGCATTAAAAGCATTAGACACAAGAAAGGCAAGCTGACTGAGCAGGCTTCACTGTGCTGAGGAATATGCTCTGAATATGTAAGAAAGTCAACATCAATGACGAGTCCAGTGGAACATTTATTGGAAAGATAAGCCATTTGGTATTTTACTGTGTTGTTAACAAAGGTGGGCCAGATTTCAGGGATGAAGCTTTGGCTATATAATAGGACTTTTAGCAATGCTGGGTTCTTTAAACTAGCTGAATTTTTCTGTCTTTCTATAAGGCCACCCACCCAGTCATACATCTGAGTCAAAGACTCACTGAATTTCAGAGTGGGAAGAGAAGTTGGCATAAAAGAATGGTAGAGAGTAAATGTTCTATTGAACTAGAGACTATGTCAGCAGCCAAGCAAAGGACTAGATTCAAAGAATCCATGCCATTCACTACACTCTCCTAAACCATGAAGTTCGTTTGGTTGGATAAGTTTCAACTAAGCTGTTAGTTTCAACCCCAGTTACCTTCAAGCTTTTGAGTATGTGCAATTTAGGAGTTTAGTAGATACAGCTTTTGCCACTGGAGATGGCCACTTCTTTGAGTTTATAACTGGGCTTTCTAACATGTAGAATCTCTGGCAAGAGAACCACAATGAGCCAGGGCAAGCAGATGGCCAAGCCACGGACTGATCATCTGAAAAGGGAGAGGTCATTCAGATTACTGGGAACATTGCCATGCCAAAGTGAGCCCTTCTTACCTCTGAAATATTGATTCGGCCCTCCTGGAAGGAGCAGGTGGTGGGGTCATGAGTACAGAGGTTGCGGTACTTGCACCAATGGCAGTGGAAGGCGCTATTGACACAGGACAGGCACCTGCAAAGGTGGAGAAAATCAGAGGCAAGGAGAAGGGAGCAGAGAGGGAAGTAGGCCAGGCAGTCATGCATCTGCTCAAGTTCGTTATCCTGTGTTTAAATCCTAGTCTCACTCTCAGGAGGGTAGACTGGTGAGGCACCCTGTCATACTGATAATTGTGGAGTCTCCATCTGAGATGTTCATGGGACCAGAGAATTGGAAAGAAAATAAGACCAGAGTGGGAATAATGTGACTTACAAAGCAGTGATGTGCTGAAGGCCTGTATCAGCTCATGAGGGCTGATTATATTTTCAGGAAATTTGCAAGCTGGCGGACATCATGCTGGAGCTTAAAGTTGGGCAAAGTGGGAATATTTACACCACAGACATTGGCAATGCTGCAGGCTAAGTTTTCCCCTGATTGCTGGTAGTTAAATGTTTATCAATGTACCAGTGCTTGTAACACAGAGTGGCTGAAAGAGAACAGGGAATAGAAATTGGGTGGATCCAATTCGAGTTTTGCCTCTGCTGCTGCCACTGAGGTCACCCTGAGTAAGTCACTTCACGCTTTGAATTGGAGTTTTTTCATCTGTCTGTACTAAAACATTCCTGTCTATGCCACAGGGCTTTTGAGATAATGCATAGGAAATGATTTTCAAAAGTACAATGCTAAATGTATTATTTTCAAGCGCTTAAATTACCCATCATTTCAAGCTCTTAAATAACATTTGAGTGCCAACTATTGGCTCCTGTAGTTACTGAGCTCGGAGGAGTTAACAGTATTAAATGGTAATGGTAGTGCACTCCCCCAGTAGTCCAGATGTGGAGCAATAGGTTATGTGTGTGTGTACATGTCTTTCTTGCGAGGATGAACATTTCTTTCCCTCTGGTTTCACCTGGAGGTTGTGTATATTATTTTGGCTGTCTGTGTGTGATCAGACCACTAGAATGGAAAGGGGTTTTGTAGGTGGGGTTGGTTTTCCTTCTTCTTGCCAGCTCCCCTGCTCTAGTCTTTCACGACTAGACTGGTCTAGAATGGCAGGACCAGGTCTGCAATCTGGCGCCACCTGCTGGGGTTCTGATTACGTATGGGGGTCACTGGCAGATGAGTCATTTAGCTTATCTACACTTCATCCTCCTCATGCCCATCATTTCTATTCCTTTTTGCATATGCCCAGAGTTATTTAATTTCTGAGCATAGGTCAGTGTTATTCCATGTACTCTCAGATTTACTGGCTCTTGCAAGTATTTTATGACTTAGCAAGTAGATAATGAAAACACATCAACCACCAAAAGATGATGGCATCAGAGTTCTAGATATGGCTCTCTCATTGGGTAATTTTGTGACCTTCATTGTAGCGTCTACCCTCTGTGGGCTTTGCTTTACGATATTAAAAGGAGGGGACTGAACACAATTCTGTGACTTTTAGCTATGAATTCTAGGAGTAGAAAAGGGTATAAGAGATAGTATTTGGCAGTAAGATGGAATCTTTGCCATGAAAGGACACTGCTTTTATTCTGTTAAAACTTGCTGCCTGTGACAGCATTTCTGTTACCATAGCAACACTTCCCCAAAGTGGTGACATCATACTGGGTTGCCATGGAGATGAGGGTGCTCTCACAAACAATGGATTTCATCATTGCTGTGTTGGAGTTGGAGAAGGAGGAGAGGTTTGCACTCTAAGATACTTGCATTTCCCAAATGGGGTAGGTAGGATTGGAATCAAGTGGTTGTGGGCAATTCTGTCCATTTCAGCTACTTTCCACCCCGTCCTGGTTCCTGCCAGGCCATTTTTACTACTGCTCTTTCTCAGCACATCTATTGACTTGCCCCAGTGGAGTGTAGATTTGTCTCCTTCTGAGATTCCTGCAGAGACCCTAGGACTTCAGAAGATTATTTTAATCATGAAAATCAAGATGAGAGAAGGGGAAATAAGGAGGACAGGCTCCTTTGCCCATTTTAACGGCTAGAGGGTCCTCCAGGGATTCACTGCAAACAGACCTTCTCCCCACCTTGGCTGCTAAGTCCACTGTACCCACAGCTTTCACCCTACAGATCTGATGCCCCTGAGGTTCTGCCTATTTTATAACTCTTATGTGGTTCCTGTCCTGGGCAAAGGGAAGGAGAGTCTATAGAATATTGCCAGCCACTGCTTCCTCTGGCATGGAACTGTTGCTTGACCTCTCGCCTTGCTGAAAGCCTAGGATCAATGGCCCTGTGACCCTGAGCCCCGCGATGGAGACTTGCATTTCTCGCTTTCTAGACCAAATGGTATATGAGCGCACAGCTTCTGTGGAAGGAGTTTCAGTTTCTTTATTAGAAAGGATCAGCCGAAAATAAATACTGGTCTCTCCCTCCTCCACTCCTGATCCTGCTTTTTTCTTGTGAAATGCTTCCAACTTCCTGCATGGCTGTGGGATCTCACAGTCTATGGGCATCCCTGGTGGGCAGCTGGCTCCTAGAGATGGCTGTGAGGTCAGCTTAGCTGAACTCAAGCCCCTCGGAGTTGGTGGTTTGTCTATCTTGTTCCCTCTCTTCCGAATTTGCAGGGTGGGTTTGGAATTTGCTGGAGTGAAAGCCTCCATTCCCCTTTCCACCCAAGTCCTTTTGTTGTGTTTGAAGAAGCTACTTTCCCACCCCTGCTCCTCTTCAGTGGGTGACTGTGCTCACAGCCGACCCCTGTCTGTGAGCCCCTCTTCATCTGGTCATGGGTCACATGTCCAAACACCTTAGAAGATACCACCAATTGACCACCACCCCCAACTTTATTCTCATGGCTCCTGAGTCATGATCCTCTTTTTATCATCTTGGCTTGAGAGGTGGGGGGTGGGGGTATTGGGAGGGGCAAGGGAGACTGAGTAAGATCAGAGCTGTGGAGAGTGAGTGCACTCAGTTTAATGTAGTGATGTTTACATGTAGCGTCCTCTGCCCACATGATGTGCAGGCGCCACAGAGACAGTGAGGTGAGTACGACATGATTCCTATCCTAGAGGAGCTTAGAGCCAAGGAAAGAAGAGCCACATCCACATCCCGACCCAGAGCCAGATGCCTGAGTGGTGCTTACAGTTGGTGGGCGCTGCAGTTGTAGAACTTGAACTCGGTGCTGACAAATATCTTCCCTGTTTCCTTGGACCTCAGCTGCAGCTCTACCCCAAACCAGTCTGGAAAAAAATAAAAACAAGAAAGAAAAAAAGAAAAGAAGTGGGTGGGATGACAACCTGGAGGCCCAGTAGACAGTTTGAAGGTCAAGGGCAAATCATTAAGGCACCTCAGGGCTCTCTTGGACTGCAAGTGGTTGATGGAACCTGCCTGGATCATCTCTTGTCTTGTCCTCCTAAGGGAATCCCTTTGTCTGATAACCAGCCCATCCCTCAGGCCCGGATATCTACCTACGTCCCCGCCCATAGGAAGAACCTATGGATTCCATGGAGTCCTTTGTCTTGGCTAGGCATGCCCAGCTAATAAAGAATTTCAGAACTATTAGGCCAGTGGAGCTAGCTCATGGTGTGGAGGTTAAGGCGGCTAGATCTCACATGGCTAATTTCATGGTTTGAGTCTTGGACCTGGCAGCTTGAAAAACATGCCACGTGCATGTGTGTGCATGCCCTAAATTTCAAGAGGAGAATGGATTGCTACATGGTCATCCCGCTGTGGAGCAGTGATTTCTTACTCCCCACCCCCTTTCTATTTCTGGTGAGCACACATGCCTTATAGCAAAAACAAAAACCAAAAAAAAAAAAAAAAAAAAAAAAAAATGGAAGAAAAGAAAG